>NC_141005.1:4298647-4438647 GCF_052327205.1 Somniosus microcephalus
CCCCTCTCTCTCCCCCCCTCCCTCCCCCTCTCTCTCCCCCCCCCTCTCTCTCCCCCCCTCCCTCCCCCCCCTCCCTCCCCCCCCCTCTCTCTCCCCCCCTCCCTCCCCCTCCCTCTCCCCCCCTCCCTCCCCCTCTCTCTCCCCCCCTCCCTCCCCCTCTCTCTCCCCCCCTCCCTCCCCCCTCTCTCTCCCCCCCTCCCTCCCCCTCTCTCTCTCCCCCCCCTCTCTCTCCCCCCCTCCCTCCCCCCCCCTCCCTCCCCCCCCCCCTCTCTCTCCCCCCCCCTCCTCCCCCTCCCTCTCTCTCCCCCCCTCCTCCCCCTCTCTCTCCCCCCCTCCCTCCCCCCCTCCCTCCCCCCCTCCCTCCCCCTCTCTCTCAATTCACAATTCACAATTCAAATCGCTTTATTGGCATGATAAGTTACATCTTATGTTGCCAAAGCATCAAAATACATTTATGGTTTACCACATAAACGCAGTTCTATTCATACAGTGTATAAACAGGTATATCCCTGAGTGTATAAATATACATTCGCATTGTTTATATATATTCTTTTCTTAGTTTACTGGTTGGCTCTCTGTTCATGGCAAGCTGTAACATAGCGTGCCGCCAGTGTTACACAGCTTCTCTCCTCTCCCAGTAGGAATGGGAGTTTTTGGTTGTCATTCAGATTTCTGAAATCAGGGCATATTTGTGAGAATTTTTGGTAGAAATTCCCCCTGATGCCCTGATATTTTCCACAAGCGGTGAGGAAGTGCATCTCTGTCTCCACCACTCCCTGACTGCAGTGCGAGCATATCCTGTCCTCTCTTGGCAGCCTGGTCTGCCTGTGTCTGCCTTTTTCGATCGCTAGGCTATGTTCGCTAAGTCTGTACCTTGTCAAGGTTCTTCTCAGTTTGTTATCCTTTACCATGGTCAGGTAATCAGCTATGTTGTATTGTCTGTTTAGGGCCAAGTAGCAATTGAGTTTGCTTTGGGTTTTTGTTGTTTCTGCCCAATATGTCAGATATTTTTCCTTTTGCTTAGCGACGATTGTGTTGGGTCGAATTCTTTGTGTTACCCTGTCACTGTCCTGGGGCTGGTTATTGTTAGTATTGTTAGTAGTTACTTCACTGAGTCCCAGGACTAGTTGACTGAGGGTATTCTTCTTTATGGTCAGCTCTTGGCATTTCAGGGCGTCGTAGTGATAGCATTGGGGATTGCTCATTTGTAGGTGATTCCAAAATTTGGTGGCTCTTTTTTGGATAGTGATTATTAATGGATATTGGCCTAGTTCCGCCCTGCATGCATTGTTTACTGTTTTCCTTTGAGTCCGGAGGATACTTTTACAGAATTCTGCATGTAGGATCTCAATTGGGTGTTTGTCCCATTTTGCAAATTCTTGTTGAGTTAGCAGTCCCCATACCTCACTGCCATAGAGTGCAATTGGTTCAATTACTGATTTGAAAATTTGAGCCAAATGCTAATTGGGATTTCTATTTGGATTGATTTTTGATGGCATAGAAAGCCCTTCTTGCTTTCTCTTTCAGTTCATTCACAGCCAGTTTGAAGTTTCCCGTAGAACTGATTTTTAAGCCCAAGTATGTGTAGCTAGTGGTTTGTTCAATTTTGGTTGTTCCTACTGTGAAATTTATTTTGGGTCCCTGATGTTTGGATCTTTGCTGGAACACAAGGACTTTGGTTTTTTGGGGATTTATTGTCAGGGCCCAAGTCTGGCAGTACGACTCCAGCAGGTCCAGGTTCTGCTGTAGCCCATCTTTAGTAGGTGACAGCAGAACCAGGTCGTCTGCATAGAGGAGGAATTTAACCTTGGATTCATATAGGGTGAGGCCGGGGTGCTGTAGATTGTTCAAGTAGTTTTGCCAATCCATTTATGTAAATATTAAAGAGTGTCGGTGAGATTGGCGAGCCCTGCGTCACCCCCCGCCCCTGTGGGAAGTATTTTGT
Source organism: Somniosus microcephalus (assembly GCF_052327205.1). Lineage (NCBI taxonomy): Eukaryota > Metazoa > Chordata > Chondrichthyes > Squaliformes > Somniosidae > Somniosus > Somniosus microcephalus. The sequence continues at coordinate 4,300,593 of NC_141005.1, forward strand.
TTGTTTGTCTCCAATTTTAACTGCACATTTGTTGTTTGTATACATTGATTTAATTACATCATATGTTTTCCCTCCTACCCCACTTTCGATAAGTTTCAGGAATAAACCGTCATGCCAGATGGAGTCGAAAGCCTTCTGGAAATCTACAAAGCATGCGTAGATTTTGCTTTTGTTATGGTGAACGTGTTTGTCAATTAGGGTCTGTAGGGTGAAGATATGATCGGATGTTCTATAGTTTGGCAGGAATCCAATTTGGCTTTTACTCAAGACATTGTGCTCCTCAAGGAAGTTTATAAGTCTTTTGTTTATGATGCTACAGAATACCTTCCCCAGGTTACTGTTTACACAGATGCCTCGATAGTTGTTTGGGTCGATTTTGTCCCCACTTTTGTATATGGGCGTTATGAGTCCTTTGTTCCAGATATCAGGGAAATAACCGACACTCAGAACCAAGTTGAAGAGTTTTAGGATAGCCAGTTTCATTTTGTTGTCTGTGTGTTTAATCATCTCGTTTAGTATGCCGTCTGTCCCGCAGGCTTTTCCTGGTCGCAGGTCCTTGAGTTTTTCAAGAAGTTCTTTTTCTGTTATTATGGCGTCCAGCGGGTTTTGGTTATCTTTTATGGCCATTTCTAGCTTTTCCAGTTTTTTGCATATTTGGTGTTGCTCTGGTCTTAGTGTGTTTTTCTGGTATAATTTTTCAAAGTGGTTTACCCATGTGTCCCCATTTTGAATGGCCAAATCGTCGTGTTGTTTTTTTGTGTAGTGTTTTCAAGTTTTCCCAGAAACAATTGGAATCTATGGATTCCTCCATGGAGCTGAGTGTATTCTTAATATATTGCTCTTTTTTGGTTCTGAGTGTGTTTCTGTATTGTGTTAGTGTCTGACAATAAGTAAGGCGTAGTTCCTCGTTTTCTGGATGTCTGTGTTTTTGGTTTGATATTTTTCTAAGTTTTTTCCTCATGTTATGGCAATCTCGGTCAAACCATTTTTCATAGTTTTTTGTTTTGGGTTTGTTCTTGCGAGCTTTCAAGTTTGCATTTGTTGCCAAATTATCAAAAATATTGTTTAGTTTACTAACTGCCCGGTTTACGCCTTCTTTATTGTGAGTGTATATGTTATCCAGAAAGGTGTCTAAGAGAGCTTGAGTTGATGCATTGCTAATTGTTTTCTGGTATTTTTCCGTGTCGTTTTTGGCCCATCTGTACGATTTTTTGGTGTTGTACAGTTTACTGGGTTGTGTTTCTATGTTGTTTGTTTCTGTCTTTTTGAGGAACATAGTAATTTGACTGTGATCTGACAGTGTTGTTTGTGGTTTGACTGTGAATGCTCTGAAAGAGGATGGGTCTAAGTCTGTAATCATATAGTCTACTGTGCTGCAGCCAAGAGGTGAGCAATAGGTCGATCTTCCTAGGAGGTCTCCTATGAACCTACCATTGACAATGTACAGACCCAGGTTTCGACAGAGCTGTAGTAGCTGTTTTCCATTGGTATTTGACTGCTTGTCGCAGTTATGCCTGTATGGAAGGGAAGGGATGTCAAAGTGGTTATTCCCGAAAACGTAATTGTTTCCCTGATTATTGGTGAAGTCTGGTTCTTCGCCCGTCCTTGAATTGAGGTCCCCACAGATCAACACGTTCCCCTGGGCCTGGTATTGGATAATTTCCCCCTCCATGTTGGAGAAGGTGTCCTCTTTAAAGTACGGGGAATCGATTAGAGGGATATAAAGTGCGCAAATGTAAACATCTTGGTGTTTGAGATAATCTCCCTCTCAAGTTTGAGCCACATATGGTTTTCGCCCTTTTTTATAAATTTGATGTAATTCTTAAGTTCTGTTTAAAACCAGATCAGTATGCCTCCGAGTCCCTGCCTTGGGTTACACTTGGTAATTTATTGGAGGGGACCACTAGCTCAGTGTACCCTTGGGGACAGCCAGTGTGTCCTTTTCCTTTATACCAAGTTTCCTGTAAAATGATAATATCTAGGTCTTTAGTTTCATCTATGAACTCTGGGGTCCTACTTTTCACTTCTCGCAGTGAAGAGCGTAGACCTTGGATATTCCAGGTCGAAATATATAAGGGATTTCATGTTAAGTTTGATCTTTTACTATGATAGGTTAAAGAGTGGTACGTGTTTGTCGTGTCTAAGTGTGGGAAAAAAAAAGATCACATCAGTTGTCTACAAAAGTTAATACAATTTGGTTACAGTTCTTTCTATTAATTAGTCCTTGATCCATAAGGCGGAAGTAGATGCTGCTGCACATCTGCTTATTGTCTCTTAATGGATTGTTTCTGTCTGAGGTATTGCGTACGTCCTGTGCATCTCTCCCTCTGTCTGGCTGGGAGCAGTCCTATTCCCCTGTGGGACAGGAGTGGTGCAGGTCTGATATTGTTGTTTTGCATGGGGATCCTCTCTGGTCTCGGTTGGTGTGTTGGTGGTCCTTGTAGTGTTCCTGATATGTACCCCGCTGATCTCTGGTGGTCGGGGGGGGGTCCTCTTGGAGTCTGGGTATGGACCCGGTTAAAAGCGACGTCCTTCAGGGCTTTAGCAAAGATCGATATTCTTTGCCTTTGGATGTGGACGTGGTCGTAAAGACATTCCTCATCGAGGGTGGGGTGTTGGGCCAGGTGTACGTTGTGGTTTGATTCGCAGTCTCTTGCTATGCTGGCATTTATCTCATGAATTGTGTTGTTGTTGAAGTCTGTTCTCGGCAATATTGTGGAAACAGTGATTCTAGTGTTTGGAAATGTACTGCTTGCTTTCCTAATCATTGCTCTGAGCGATGTTGCTACTTCTTTCTGTTGGGTCTTTAGGTCATTTGTGCCCGTGTGTATTATTATGTGTTGGGGGGAGCCTAATCTGGCTTTGGTCAGCCATCCCATGGCTCTGTTTGTTGTTGGGCACCAGATCTTTTCTACTTTACTTCTAGGGAATAGCTTTTTCTCCCATAGAAATTTCCCATTTGAGTCTATGAGTATTACGACGTCAGCCTTGTTTGTGTTTACTGTCTGGTGGCTTTCGCTTGGACTCATAGTGTGTGTGCTGGGCTGGGGTGTCTGGTGTGTGCGTACCCCTTGTGAGCGGGCCCGCTTGTGGTTCCACGGTGGTGGGGGAAGATTGCGAATCAGTATGCTGGTCGGTCTGTGTGGCACCCCTTGTATTGTGTGTCTGTTGCTTTTGTTCCGTGTGGGAGTGCAGCCGTTCCGTCCGGCTCTGTCTTGTCTTATCTCTAGCCTCTGGTTGCTGGTCTAATGGTGTTATCTCTCCTCTATGGCTCTCTTCTTTTTCCTGCAGCTCTTTCACCTGATTCCTAAGTAGATTCACCTGGTTCTCAAGTAGCTTCAGCTCTCTCTTGTGTCTCTCCCTCTCCTGATTTTGATAGTCATTCATTTTGAGGAAGTCCTCTCTAAGTTTAACCATCTCTATCTCTAATTGATTAAATTTATCTTTTGGTTGTATCTGGCTGTGTGATCCCGGGGTATGTGTCTGGTCGGCCCTGGAAGGCTCACTCACTTCCTGGCTAGGCTGGTCGGCCCTGGAGGGCTCACTCACTTCCTGGCTATGCTGCTCTTCTCTTGGTGAGCTGGGAATGGTAGGGGGACTATGTGTGGCTTCCTCCCTGGTAGTTATGCTGGGGTTTGTCAGTTGTATCGTGTGGCTGTGGTTCCCCGGGGTTAGTGTCTGGTTTGAACTGTGTGGCTCGTTCACCTCCTGACCAGGCAGATTTTCTCCTGGTAAGTTGTCAATGTTGGGGGGAGTGCGGGCCACTCTGGGGCTGTTCCTTCCCCCCTTAGTTAATTTTTTCAGTGTCCTGAAGGCTGTTGCAAATTTGTCGAGGTTGCCTTGCACTAATATTGTTCCGGTATTGTACGCGTTGACCGTCGTAGTTGAACTGTCTCCTGGTGTGTTAATTTTCATTATGGACCCATTTGCGGTATTTTCTAGCTTAACATGGTATAGTGTGATTTTATTGCTGTGATCCAAGCCACTGGCTGATCTGAGTAGAAAATGAGGTTACTTTTTGTCCCATTGTTGTAACAGTCAGCAAAAAGTGTTTCTGGTTTTTCTCTCATCTGCTCATGCTTGATCGCTTTTATAGCTTTTTTTGCGGTGTTGGGGGGAATCTGGAAGCGGGGCTGTTGTGGATCTTCTGATTCGCTCATTTTTGGTAAAGTATTGTTGATCTTAGAATAAGCTTTTCTGGGGCCCCGGGTTTGGTGTTTCCCTCTCCCTGTTCGCGAACTTTCCCGGTCCCCCTCTCCGACCCCGTGGTCCCCTGGGCCTCGGCTTCTGGGTTCACCCTTCTCAGGTCTGGGTCTGTGAGCCGCTGTTTCCCGGTGCCTTCGGGCTGTTCCCCTCCCCCTCAGAGGTCTCTGTGCCTCTGTCTCGGCCTGGCTCCTCGGGCCTTTCCCTGGCTTCAGTCTCCCTCCCTGGGCCCTGTACTCACAGTCTTGGTTTGCTTCTGGAAGCCTTCTGGTTGCTCCCCTTCGCCTCAGAGGTCTCTGGGCCTGGCTCCTCGGGCCTTTCCCGGGCTTTCTATCCCAGCCGCCGCTCGGGCTGTGCCTCGTTCGCCGTTCGTGTGCTGGACTGCGGTCGTCGCTCGGGTGCTGGACTGCGGCCGTCGCTCGGGTGCTGGACTGCGGTCGTCGCTCGGGTGCTGGACTGCGGCCGCCGATCGGGCCGTGTCTCGTTCGCCGCTCGGGCTCCCTGAGTCACCTCGTTCCGGCTGCCGCTGCGTCTCCGTGCGGCCTCCCCGATTCGCCTCGTTTCCCGAAGCGGCCTCCCCGAGTCTCCTCGCTCCGGCTGCCGCTGCGTCTCCGTGCGGCCTTCGCGCCTCGGTTCTCGATGCGGCCGAGTCACCTCGCTTCTGCTGCTGCTGTGGCCCCGTGCGGCCGCTGTTCTTTGGTTTGTATATATTTTTTTCCCTTATTTCTTTTTTTTCTTTGGCTTTTTTTTTCTAATTTCCTCTGGTTTTTTTTTTCCTTTGGTGGTCTCTTTGGTGGTCTTTTCCTTCCTTACTTAATCTAGACTAAACTAAACTTAAACTTAACTAAACAAACTAAACTAACTTAACTAGAACTAAATTTAACTTTAAAACCTTTTAAACTTGAAATGAACCTTTTTTTCCCCCACTTTAAACACTAAAAACACACAAAATTCAGCAGCCCATCTTCAGCGTGTGTATTCACTCTGTCTGCTGTGTCTCTCTCCCCCCCTCCCTCCCCTCTCTCTCCTCCCCCTCTCTCTCCCCCCCCTCTCTCTCCCCCCCCCCTCCCTCCCTCTCTCTCCCCCCCCTCCTCCCCCTCTCTCCCCCCCTCCCTCCCCCTCTCTCTCCCCCCTCCCTCCCCCTCTCTCTCCCCCCTCCCTCCCCCTCTCTCTCCCCCCCCCTCCCTCCCCCTCTCTCTCCCCCCCCCACCCTCCCCCTCTCTCCCCCCTCCCTCCCCCTCTCTCCCCCCTCCCTCCCCCCTCCCTCCCCCATCCCTCCCCCTCCCTCCCCCCTCTCCCTCCCCCTCTCTCTCCTCCCTCCCCCTCTCTCCCCCCTCCCTCCCCCTCTCTCCCCCCCCTCCCTCCCCCTCTCTCTCCCCCCCCTCTCTCTCCCCCCCTCCCTCCCCCTCTCTCTCCCCCCCTCCCTCCCCCTCTCTCTCCCCCCCTCCCTCCCCCTCTCTCTCCCCCCCTCCTCCCCCTCTCTCTCCCCCCTCCCTCCCCCTCTCTCTCCCCCCCTCCTCCCCCCCTCCCTCCCCCTCTCTCTCCCCCCCTCCCTCCCCCTCTCTCTCCCCCCCTCCCTCCCCCTCTCTCCCCCCCCCTCTCCTCCCCCTCTCTCTCCCCCCCTCCCTCCCCCTCTCTCTCCCCCCTCCCTCCCCCTCTCTCTACCCCCCTCCCTCCCCCTCTCTCTACCCCCCTCCCTCCCCCTCTCTCTCCCCCCCTCCCTCCCCCTCTCTCTCCCCCCCTCCCTCCCCCTCTCTCTCGCCCCCTCCCTCCCCCTCTCTCTCTCTCCCCCTCCCTCCCCCTCTCTCTCCCCCCCTCCCTCCCCCTCTCTCTCCCCCCCTCCCTCCCCCTCTCTCTCCCCCTCTCTCTCCCCCTCCTCCCTCCCCCTCTCCCTCCCCCTCTCTCTCCCCCCCTCCCTCCCCTCCCTCCCCTCTCTGCCCCCCTCTCCCTCCCCCTCTCTCTGCCCCCCTCCCTCCCCCCTCTCTCTCCCTCCCCTCCCTCCCCCTCTCTCTCCCCCCCTCCCTCCCCCTCGCTCTCCCCCCCTCCCTCCCCCCTCGCTCTCCCCCTCCCTCCCCCCTCTCTCTCCCCCCCTCCCTCCCCCTCTCTCTCCCCCCTCCCTCTCTCTCCCCCTCCCTCCCCCTCTCTCTCCCCCCCTCCCTCCCCCTCTCTCTCCCCCCCTCCCTACCCCTCTCTCTCAATACAATACAATTACAATACAAATCGCTTTATTGGCATGATAAGGTACATCTTATGTTGCCAAAGCATCAAAATACATTTATGGTTGAACACATAAACGCGGTTCCATTCATACAGTGTATAAACAGGTATATCCCTGAGTTTATAAATATATTTTCGCCTTGTTTATATATACTCTTGTCTTAGTTTACTGGTTGTCCCTCTGTTCATGGCAAGCTGTAACATAGTGTGCCGCCAGTGTTACACAGCTTCTCTCTCCTCCCCCAGTAGGAATGGGAGTTTTTGGTTGTCAGTCAGATTTCTGAATTCAGGGCATATTTGTGAGAATTTTTGATAGAAATTCTCTCTGATGCCCTGATATTTTCCACAGGCTGTGAGGAAGTGCATCTCTGTCTCAACTACTCCCTGACTGCAGTGAGAGCATATCCTGTCTTCTCTTGGCAGCCTGGTCTGCCTGTGTCTGCCTTTTTCGATCGCTAGGCTATGTTCGCTAAGTCTGTACCTTGTCAAGGTTCTTCTCAGTTTGTTATCCTTTACCATGGTCAGGTAATCAGCTATGTTGTATTGTCTGTTTAGGGCCAAGTAGCAATTGAGTTTGCTTTGGGTTTTTGTTGTTTCTGCCCAATATGACAGATATTTCCTCCCTCCCCCTCTCTCCCCCCTCCTCCCCCTCTCTCTCCCCCCTCCCTCCCCCTCTCTCTCCCCCCTCCCTCCCCCTCTCTCTCCCCCCCCTCCCTCCCCCTCTCTCTCCCCCCTCCTCCCCCTCTCTCTCCCCCCCTCCTCCCTCCCCCCCTCTCTCTCCCCCCCCTCCCTCCCCCTCTCTCTCCCCCCTCCCTCCCCCCTCTCTCTCCCCCCTCCCTCCCCCTCTCTCTCCACCCTCCCTCCCCCTCTCTCTCCACCCTCCCTCCCCCTCTCTCTCCCCCCTCCCTCCCCCTCTCTCTCCCCCTCCCTCCCCCTCTCTCTCCCCCCCCTCCCTCCCCCCCTCCCTCCCCCTCTCTCTCCCCCCCCTCCCTCCCACTCTCTCTCCCCCCCTCCCTCCCCCTCTCTCTCCCCCCCTCCCTCCCCCTCTCTCTCCCCCCTCCCTCCCCCTCTCTCTCCCCCCCTCCCCTCCCCCTCTCTCTCCCCCCCTCCCTCCCCCTCTCTCTCCCCCCTCCCTCCCCCTCTCCCTCCCCCCCTCTCCCCCCCTCCCTCCCCCTCTCCTCCCCCCCTCCCTCCCCCTCTCTCTCCCCCCCCTCCCTCCCCCTCTCTCTCCCCCCCTCCCTCCCCCTCTCTCTCCCCCCCTCCCTCCCCCTCTCTCTCCCCCCCCTCCCTCCCCCTCTCTCTCCCCCCCCTCCCTCCCCCTCTCTCTCCCCCCCCTCCCCCTCTCTCTCCCCCCCTCCCTCCCCCTCTCTCTCCCCCCCCTCCCCTCTCTCTCCCCCCCTCCCTCCCCCTCTCTCTCCCCCCTCCCTCCCCCTCTCTCTCCCCCCCTCCCTCCCCCTCCCTCCCCCTCTCTCTCCCCCCTCCCTCCCCCTCTCTCTCCCCCCTCCCTCCCCCTCTCTCTCCCCCCTCCCTCCCCCTCTCTCTCCCCCCTCCCTCCCCCTCTCTCTCCCCCCCCTCCCTCCCCTCTCTCTCCCCCCCTCCCTCCCCCTCTCTCTCCTCCCCCTCCCTCCCCCTCTCTCTCCCCCCTCCCTCGCCCTCTCTCTCCCCCCTCCCTCCCCCTCTCTCTCCCCCTCTCTCTCCCTCTCCTCTCTCTCCCCCTCTCTCTCCCCCCTCTCTCTCCCCCTCTCTCTCCCCCCTCCCTCCCCCCTCCCTCCCCCTCTCTCTCCCCCCCCCTCCCTCCCCCTCCCTCCCCCTCTCTCTCCCCCCCCTCCCCCTCTCTCTCCCCCCCCTCCCTCCCCCTCTCTCTCCCCCCCTCCCTCCCCCTCTCTCTCCCCCCCTCCCTCCCCCTCTCTCTCCCCCCCTCCCTCCCCCTCTCTCTCCCCCCTCCCTCCCCCTCTCTCTCCCCCCCTCCCCTCCCCCTCTCTCTCCCCCTCTCTCTCTCCCCCCCTCCCTCCCCCTCTCTCTCCCCCCCTCCCTCCCCCTCGTCTCTCCCCCCCTCCCTCCCCCTCTCTCTCCCCCTCTCTCTCCCCCCCTCCCTCCCCCTCTCTCTCCCCCTCTCTCTCCCCCCCTCCCCTCCCCCTCTCTCTCACCACCTCCCTCCCCCTCTCTCTCCCCCTCTCTCTCCCCCCTCCCTCCCCCTCTCTCTCCCCCCTCCCTCCCCCTCTCTCTCCCCCCTCCCTCCCCCTCTCTCTCCCCCCCTCCCTCACCCTCTCTCTCCCCCCTCCCTGCCCCTCTCTCTCCCCCCCTCCCTCCCCCTCTCTCTCCCCCCTCCCTCCCCCTCTCTCTCCCCCTCTCTCTCCCCCCCTCCCTCCCCCTCTCTCTCCCCCCTCTCCCTCCCCTCCTCTCCCCCCCTCTCTCCCCCCCCTCCCTCCCCCTCTCTCTCCCCCTCTCTCTCCCCCCCTCTCTCCCCCTCTCTCTCCCCCCCTCCCTCCCCCCCTCCCTCCCCCTCTCTCTCCCCCTCTCTCTCCCCCCTCCCTCTCCCCCCCTCCCTCCCCCTCTCCCTCTCCCCCCTCCCTCCCCTCTCTCTCCCCCCCTCCCTCCCCCTCCCCCCTCCCCCTCCCTCCCCCTCCCCCTCCCTCCCCCCCTCCCCCCTCCCTCCCCCTCCCCCCCTGCCCCCCTCCCTCCCCCTCCCCCCACTCCCCCTCCCCCCACTCCCTCCCTCCCTCCCCCCCTCCCCCCCACTCCCCCCCTCCCTCCACCCCCTCCCTCCCTCCCTCCCCCTCTCTCTCCCCCCCTCCCTCCCCCTCTCTCTCCCCCCCTCCCTCCCCCTCCCTCCCCCTCTCTCTCCCCCCCTCCCTCCCCCTCCTCCCCCTCTCTCTCCCCCCTCCCTCCCCCCTCTCTCTCCCCCCTCCCTCCCCCTCTCTCTCCCCCCTCCCTCCCCTCTCTCTCCCCCCTCTCTCTCCCCCCTCTCTCTCCCCCCTCTCTCTCCCCCTCTCTCTCCCCCCTCCCTCCCCTCTCGCTCCCCCCCTCCCCCTCCCCCCTCTCTCTCCCCCTCTCTCTCCCCCCCTCCCTCCCCCTCTCTCTCCCCCCCCTTCCCTCTCTCTCCCCCCTCCCTTCCCCTCTCTCTCCCCCCGCCTCCCTCCCCCTCTCTCTCCCCCCCATCCTCCCCCTCTCTCTCCCCCCCTCCCTCCCCCTCTCTCTCCCCCCCCTCCCTCCCCCCCTCTCTCCTCCCTCCCTCCCCCCTCCCTCCCCCTCCCTCCCTCTCTCCCCCCCTCTCTCCCCCCTCCCTCCCCCCTCCCTCCCCCCTCCCCCCCTCTCTCCCCCCCCTCTCTCCCCCCCCCCTCTCCCCCTCTCTCCCCCCCCCTCTCTCCCCCTCTCTCCCCCTCTCTCCCCCACTCCCCCTCTCTCCCCCCCTCTCTCCCCCCCTCCCCCCCTCCCCCCTCTCTCCCCCTCTCTCCCCCCCCCTCCCCCCCTCCCTCCCCCCTCTCTCCCCCCCCTCCCTCCCCCCTCTCTCCCCCCCCTCCCTCCCCCCTCTCTCCCTCTCTCCCCCCCTCCCCCCCCTCCTCCCCCCCTCTCTCTCCCCCCCTCTCTGCCCCCCTCCCCCCTTCTCTCCCCCCCCTCCCCCCCCTCTCCCCCCCTCCCTCCCCCCTCTCTCCCCCCCTCCCTCCCCCCTCTCTCCCTCTCTCCCCCCCTCCCCCCCCTCCTCCCCCCCTCTCTGCCCCCCCCTCCCCCCTTCTCTCCCCCCCTCCCCCCCCTCCCCCCCTCTCCCCTCTCCCCCCTACCCCCCTCTCTCCCCTCCCCCCTCTCTCCCCCTCCCTTCCTCCCCCCTCTCTCCCCCTCCCTCCCTCCCCACTCTCTCCCCTCCTCCCTCCTCCCCCCTCACTCCCCCTCCCTCCCTTCCCCCTCCCTCCTCCCTCCCTCCCCCCCTCTCCCCCTCTCAATACAATACAATACAATACAAATCGCTTTATTGGCATGATAAGGTACATCTTATGTTGCCAAAGCATCAAAATACATTTATGGTTGAACACATAAACGCGGTTCCATTCATACAGTGTATAAACAGGTATATCCCTGAGTTTATAAATATATTTTTGCCTTGTTTATATATACTCTTGTCTTAGTTTACTGGTTGTCCCTCTGTTCATGGCAAGCTGTAACATAGTGTGCCGCCAGTGTTACACAGCTTCTCTCCTCCCCCAGTAGGAATGGGAGTTTTTGGTTGTCAGTCAGATTCTGAATTCAGGGCATATTTGTGAGAATTTTTGATAGAAATTCTCTCTGATGCCCTGATATTTTCCACAGGCTGTGAGGAAGTGCATCTCTGTCTCAACTACTCCCTGACTGCAGTGAGAGCATATCCTGTCTTCTCTTGGCAGCCTGGTCTGCCTGTGTCTGCCTTTTTCGATCGCTAGGCTATGTTCGCTAAGTCTGTACCTTGTCAAGGTTCTTCTCAGTTTGTTATCCTTTACCATGGTCAGGTAATCAGCTATGTTGTATTGTCTGTTTAGGGCCAAGTAGCAATTGAGTTTGCTTTGGGTTTTTGTTGTTTCTGCCCAATATGACAGATATTTTTCCTTTTGCTTAGCGACGATTGTGTTGGGTCGAATTCTTTGTGTTACCCTGTCACTGTCCTGGGGCTGGTTATTGTTAGTATTGTTATTAGTTACTTTATTGAGTCCCAGGACTAGTTGACTGAGGGTATTCTTCTTTATGGTCAGCTCTTGGCATTTCAGGGCGTCGTAGTGATAGCATTGGGGGTTGCTCATTTGTAGGTGATTCCAAAATTTGGTGGCTCTTTTTTGGATAGTGATTATTAATGGGTATTGGCCTAGTTCCGCCCTGCATGCGTTGTTTACTGTTTTCCTTTGAGTCCGGAGGATACTTTTACAGAATTCCGCATGTAGGATCTCAATTGGGTGTTTGTCCCATTTTGCAAAATCTTGTTGTGTTAGTGGTCCCCAGACCTCACTGCCATAGAGTGCAATTGGTTCAATTACTGATTTGAAAATTTTGAGCCAAATGCTAATTGGGATTTCTATTTGGATTGATTTTTTAATGGCATAGAAAGCCCTTCTTGCTTTCTCTTTCAGTTCATTCACAGCCAGTTTGAAGTTTCCCGTAGAACTGATTTTTAAGCCCAAGTATGTGTAGTGAGTGGTTTGTTCAATTTTGGTTGTTCCTACTGTGAAATTTATTGTGGGTCCATGTTGTTTGGATCTTTGCTGGAACACAAGGACTTTGGTTTTTTGGGGATTTATTGTCAGGGCCCAAGTCTGGCAGTACGACTCCAGCAGGTCCAGGTTCTGCTGTAGACCCTCCTTCGTTGGTGACAGCAGAACCAGGTCGTCAGCATAGAGGAGGAATTTAACCTTGGATTCATATAGGGTGAGGCCGGTGCTGTAGATTGTTCAAGTAGTTTTGCCAATCCATTAATGTAAATATTAAAGAGTGTCGGTGAGATTGGCGAGCCCTGCGTCACCCCCCGCCCCTGTGGGAAGTATTTTGTTTGTTTGTCTCCAATTTTAACTGCACATTTATTGTTTGTATACATTGATTTAATTACATCATATGTTTTACCTCCTACCCCGCTTTCGATAAGTTTCAGGAATAAACCGTCATGCCAGATGGAGTCGAAAGCCTTCTGGAAATCTACAAAGCATGCGTAGATTTTGCTTTTGTTATGGTGAACGTGTTTGTCAATTAGGGTCTGTAGGGTGAAGATATGATCGGATGTTCTATAGTTTGGCAGGAATCCAATTTGGCTTTTACTCAAGACATTGTGCTCTTCAAGGAAGTTTATAAGTCTTTTGTTTATGATGCTACAGAATACCTTCCCCAGGTTACTGTTTACACAGATGCCTCGATAGTTGTTTGGGTCGATTTTGTCCCCACTTTTGTATATGGGTGTTATGAGTCCTTTGTTCCAGATGTCAGGGAAATAACCGACACTCAGAACCAAGTTGAAGAGTTTTAGGATAGCCAGTTTCAGTTTGTCGTCTGCGTGTTTAATCATCTCGTTTAGTATGCCGTCTGTCCCGCAAGCTTTTCCTGGTCGCAGGTCCTTGAGTTTTTCAAGAAGTTCTTTTTCTGTTATTATGGCGTCTAGCGGGTTTTGGTTATCTTTTATGGCCATTTCAAGCTTTTCAAGTTTTTTGCGTATTTGGTGTTGCTCTGGTCCTAGTGTGTTTTTCTGGTATAATTTTTCAAAGTGGTTTACCCATGTGTCCCCATTTTGAATGGACAAATCGTCGTGTTGTTTTTTGTGTAGTGTTTTCAAGTTGTCCCAGAAACAATTCGACTCAATGGATTCCTCCATGGAGCTGAGTGTATTCTTAATAAATTGCTCTTTTTTGGTCCTGAGTGTGTTTCTGTATCTGTATTGTGTTCGCGTCTGACAATAAGTAAGGCATAATTCCTCGTTTTCTGGATGTCTGTGTTTTGGTTTGATAGTTTTCTAAGTTTTTTCCTCATGTTATGGCAATCATGGTCAAACCATTTTTCATAGTTTTTTGTTTTGGGTTTGTCTTGCGAGCTTTCAAGTTTGCATTTGTTGCCAAATATCAAAAATATTGTTTAGTTTACTAACTGCCCGGTTTACGCCTTCTTTATTGTGAGTGTATATGTTATCCAGAAAGGTGTCTAAGAGAGCTTGAGTTGATGCATTGCTAATTGTTTTCTGGTATTTTTCCGTGTCGTTTTTGGCCCATCTGTACGATTTTTTGGTGTTGTACAGTTTACTGGGTTGTGTTTCTATGTTGTTTGTTTCTGTCTTTTTGAGAAACATAGTAATTTGACTGTGATCTGACAGTGTTGTTTGTGGTTTGACTGTGAATGCTCTGAAAGAGGATGGTCCAAGTCTGTAATCATATAGTCTACTGTGCTGCAGCCAAGAGGTGAGCAGTAGGTCGATCTTCCTAGGAGGTCTCCTATGAACCTACCATTGACAATGTACAGACCCAGGTTTCGACAGAGCTGTAGTAGCTGTTTACCGTTGGTATTTGACTGCTTGTCGCAGTTATGCCTGTATGGAAGGGAAGGGATGTCAAAGTGGTTATTCCCGAATACGTAATTGTTTCCCTGATTATTGGTGAAGTCTGGTTCTTCGCCCGTTCTTGAATTGAGGTCCCCACAGATCAACACGTTCCCCTGGGCCTGGTATTGGATAATTTCCCCCTCCATGTTGGAGAAGGTGTCCTCTTTGTAGTACGGGGAATCGATTGGAGGGATATAAAGTGCGCAAATGTAAACATCTTGGGTGTTTGAGATAATCTCCCTCTCAAGTTTGAGCCACATATGGTTTTCGCCCTTTTTTATAAATTTGATGTAATTCTTAAGTTCTGTTTTAAACCAGATCAGTATGCCTCCGGAGTCTCTGCCTTGGGTTACACTTGGTAATTTATTGGAGGGGACCACTAGCTCAGTGTACCCTTGGGGACAGCCGGTGTGTCCTTTTCCTTTATACCAAGTTTCCTGTAAAATGATAATATCTAGATCTTTAGTTTCCTCTATGAACTCTGGGGTCCTACTCTTCACTTCTCGCAGTGAAGAGCGTAGACCTTGGATATTCCAGGTCGAAATATATAAGGATTTCATGTTAAGTTTTATCTTTTTCTATGATAGGTTAAAGAGTGGTACGTGTTTGTCGTGTCTAAGTGTGGGGAAAAAAAAAGATCACCCAGTTGTCTACAAAAGTTAATACAATTTGGTTACAGTTCTTTCTATTAATTAGTCCTTGATCCATAAGGCGGAAGTAGATGCTGCTGCAACATCTGCTTATTGTCTCTTAATGGATTGTTTCTGTCTGAGGTATTGCGTACGTCCTGTGCATCTCTCCCTCTGTCTGGCTGGTAGCGGTCCTATTCCCCTGTGGGACAGGAGTGGTGCAGGTCTGATAATGTTGTTTTGCATGGGGATCCTCTCCGGTCTCGGTTGGTGTGGTGGTGGTCTTTGTAGTGTTCCTGATATGTACCCCGCTGATCTCTGGTGGTCGGGGGGGGTCCTCTTGGAGTCTGGGTATGGACCCGGTTAAAAGCGACGTCCTTCAGGGCTTTAGCAAAGATCGATATTTTTTGCCTTTGGATGTGGACGTGGTCGTAAAGACATTCTTCATCGAGGGTGGGGTGTTGGGCCAGGTGTACGTTGTGGTTTGATTCGCATTCTGTTGCTATGCTGGCATTTATCTCATGAATTGTGTTGTTGTTGAAGTCTGTTCTCGGCAATATTGTGGAAACAGTGATTCTAGTGTTTGGAAATGTACTGCTTGTCTTCCTAATCATTGCTCTGAGCGATGTTGCTACCTCTTTCTGTTTGGCCTTTAGGTCATTTGTGCCCGTGTGTATTATTATGTGTTGGGGGGAGCCTAATCTGGCTTTGGTCAGCCATCCCATGGCTCTGTCTGTTGTTGGGCACCAAATCTTTTCTACTTTACTGCTAGGGAAGAGCTTTTTCTCCCATAGAAATTTCCCATTTGAGTCTATGAGTATTACGACGTCAGCCTTGTTTGTGTTTACTGTCTGGTGGCTTTCGCCTGGACTCATAGTGTGTGTGCTGGGCTGGGGTGTCTGGTGTGTGCGTACCTCTTGTGAGCGGCTCGCTTGTGGTTCCATGGTGGTGGGGGAAGATTGCGAGTCAGCATGCTGGTCGGTCTGTGTGGCACCCCTTGTATTGTGTGTCTGTTGCTTTTGTTCCGTGTGGGAGTGCAGCCGTTCCGTCCGGCTCTGTCTTGTCTTATCTCTAGCCTCTGGTTGCTGGTCTAATGGTGTTATCTCTCCTCTATGGCTCTCTTCTTTTTCCTGCAGCTCTTTCACCTGATTCTTAAGTAGATTCACCTGGTTATCAAGTCTATTCAGCTCTCTCTTGTGTCTCTCCCTCTCCTGCTTTTGTTTGTCATTCAATTTGAGGACCTCCTCTCTAAGTTTAACCATCTCTATCTCTAATTGATAAAATTTATCTTTTGGTTGTATCTGGCTGTGTGATCCCGGGTATGTGTCTGGTCGGCCCTGGAAGGCTCACTCACTTCCTGGCTAAGCTGGTCGGCCCTGGAAGGCTCACTCACTTCCTGGCTATGCTGCTCTTCTCTTGGTGGGCTGGGAATGGTAGGGGAACTATGTGTGGCTTCCTCCGTGGTAGTTATGCTGGGGTTTGTCAGTTGTATCGTGTGGCTGTGGTTCCCCGGGGTTAGTGTCTGGTTTGAACTGTGTGGCTCGTTCATCCCTTGACCATGCAGATTTTCTCCTGGTAAGTTGTCAATGTTGGGGGGAGTGCGGGCCACTCTGGGGCTGTTCATTCCCCTCGTAGTTGATCTTTTCAGTGTCCTGAAGGCCGTTGCAAATTTGTCGAGGTTGCCTTGCACTAATATTGTTCCGGTATTGTACGCGTTGACAGTCGTGATTGAACTGTCTCCTGGTGTGTTAATTTTCATTATGACCCATTTGCGGTATTTTTTAGCTTAACACTGGTATAGTGTGATTTATTGCTCTGATCCAAGCCGCTGGCTGATCTGAGTAGAATATGAGGTTACTTTTTGTCCCATTGTTGTAACAGTCAGTAAAGAGAGTCTCTGGTTTTTCTCTCATCTGAGCATGCTTGATCGTTTTTATAGCTTTTTTTGTGGTGTTGGGGGAATCTGGAAGCGGGGCTGTTGTGGATCTTCTGATTCGCTCATTTTTGGTAAAGTATTGTTGATCTTAGAATAAGCTTTTCTGGGGCCCCGGGTTTGGTGTTACCCTCTCCCTGTTCGCGAACTTTCCCGGTCCCCCTCTCCGACCCCGTGGTCCCTGGGCCTCGGCTCCTGGGTTCACCCTTCTCAGGTCTGAGTCTGTGAGCCACTGTTTCCCCGGTGCCTTCGGGCTGTTCCCCTCCCCCTCAGAGGTCTCTGGGCCTCTGTTTCGGCCTGGCTCCTCGGGCCTTTCCCTGGGCCCTCCCTCCCCTGGGCCCTGTACTCACGGTCTTGGTTGCGAGCCTTCTGGTTGCTCTCCTTCTCCTCAGAGGTCTCTGTGCCTGCTGGCCTGGCTCCTCGGGCCTTTCCCGTGCTGGATTGTTGGGCTGTGGCCCGAGTCCCCCTCGGCTGTGCTGATTGCTGGATTTCCGGGCTGCGTTCCGAATCTCCTCGGCTGTGCCGATTTCTGCGATGCGGCCCGAGTCCTCTCCGCTGTGCCGATTGCCGGGCTGCGTTCCGGATCTCCTCGGCTGTGCCGATTTCTGGGATGCAGGCCCGAGTCCTCTCCGCTGTGCCCGTTGCCGGGCTGCGTTCCGATTTCTGGGATGCGGCCCGAGTCCCCTCGGCTGTGCCGGTTGCTGGACCGCTGGGCTGCGGCCCGAGTCACCTCGCCTCCTCGAACTCGGTCCCGATGCCGCCGACTCAACCACCGCTGCTGAAGCCCCGTGTGGCTGCCGTTCACTGGTTTGTGTAGTTCTTCTCTTGTTTCTTTTTTTTTTTGCTTTGGCTTTTTTTTCCCTCTATTTTCCTCTGGGTTTTTTTTTCTTTGGTAGTCTTTCTGGCGGTCTTTTCCTTCTCTACTTTGTCTAGACTAATCTAAACTTAAACTAACCTAAACTAAACTAACCTTAACCAGAACTAATTTAATTTTAAAACCTTTTTAAAAATTGAAATGAAATGAAACTTTTTTTTCCCCACTTTAGACACTAAAAACACTAAAATCTCAGCAGCCCATCTTCAGCATGTGTATTCACTCCGTCTGCAATTCTCTCACTCTCTCCACCCCCTCCCCCCTCCTCCCCCTCTCTCCCCCCCTCCCCTCTCTCCCCCTCCCCCCCTCCCTCCCCTCCCCCCCCTCCCTCCCTCCCCCCTCCCTTTCCCTCCCTCAACCCTCCCTCCCCCCCTCTCTCCCCCCCGCCTCTCTCCCCCCCTCCCTCTCTCCCCCCTCTCTCCCCCCCCTCCCTCTCTCCCCCCCTCCCTCTCTCCCCCCCCTCCCTCCCTCTCCCTCTCTCCCCCTCCCTCTCTCCCCCCCTCCCTCCCTCTCTCCCCCATTCCCTTCCCCCTCCCTCCCACCCCTCTCTCCCCCCCTCCCTCCCACCCCTCTCTCCCCCCCTCCCTCCCACCCCTCTCTCCCCCCCTCCCTCCCACCCCTCTCTCCCCCCTCCCACCACCCCTCTCTCCCACCCTCCCTCCCACCCTCTCTCCCCCCCTCCCTCCCACCCCTCTCTCCCCCCTCCCTCCCAACCCCTCTCTCCCCCCCTCCCTCCCACCCCCTCTCCCCCCCTCCCTCCCACCCCTCTCTCCCCCCTCCCTCCCACCCCTCTCTCCCCCCCCTCCCTCCCACCCCTCTCTCCCCCCCTCCCCCCCTCCCCTCCCACCCTCTCTCCCCCCCTCCCCCCCCCCCTCTCTCCCCCCTCCCTCCCCCCTCTCTCTCCCCCCTCCCTCCTCTCTCTCCCTCCTCTCTCTCCCCCCTCCCTCTCCCCCCTCCCTCCCACCCCTCTCTCCCCCCCTCCCTCTCCCCCCTCCCTCCCACCCCTCTCTCCCCCCCTCCCTCTCCCCCCTCCCTCTCCCCCCTCCCTCCCCTCTCTCTCCCCCCTCTCTCCCCCCTCTCTCCCCCCTCCCTCTCCCCCCTCCTCTACCCCCCTCCTCCCCCCTCTCTCTCCCCCCCTCCCTCCCCCCTCTCTCTCCCCCCCTCCCCTCCCCCCCTCTCTCTCCCCCCCCTCCCTCCCCCTCCCCCCTCCCTCCCCCCTCTCTCTCCCCCCTCCCTCCCCCCTCTCTCTCCCCCCCCTCCCTCCCCCCTCTCTCTCCCCCCTCCCTCCCCCCTCTCTCTCCCCCCCTCCCTCCCCCTCTCTCTCCCCCCTCCCTCCCCCCTCTCTCTCTCCCCCCCTCCCTCTCCCCCTCCTCCCCCCCTCTCTCTCCCCCCCTCCCCCTCCCCCCTCTCTCTCCCCCCCACTCCCTCTCTCCCCCCCTCTCTCTCTCTCCCTCTCAAATTCAAATTCAAATTCAAATCGCTTTATTGGCATGATAAGGTACATCTTATGTTGCCAAAGCATCAAAATACATTTATGGTTGAACACATAAATGCAGTTCTATTCATACAGTGTATAAACAGGTATATCCTGAGTGTATAAATATACATTCGCATTATTTCTATATGCTCTTTTCTTAGTTTACTGGTTGTCCCTCTGTTCATGGCAAGCTGTAACATAGTGTGCCGCCAGTGTACACAGCTTCTCTCCTCCCCCAGTAGGAATGGGAGTTTTTGGTTGTCATTCAGATTTCGGAATTCAGGGCATATGTGTGAGAATTTTTGGTAGAAATTCTCCCTGATGCCCTGATATTTTCCACAGGCTGTGAGGAAGTGCATCTCTGTCTCCACTACTCCCTGACTGCAGTGAGAGCATATCCTGTCCTCTCTTGGCAGCCTGGTCTGCCTGTGTCTGCCTTTTTCGACCGCTAGGCTATGTTCGCTAAGTCTGTACCTTGTCAAGGTTCTTCTCAGTTTGTTATCCTTTACCATGGTCAGGTAATCAGCTATGTTGTATTGTCTGTTTAGGGCCAGGTAGCAATTGAGTTTGCTTTGGGTTTTTTGTTGTTTCTGCCAATATGTCAGATATTTTTCCTTTTGCTTAGCGACGATTGTGTTGGGTCGAATTCTTTGTGTTACGCTGTCACTGTCCTGGGCTGGTTATTGTTAGTAGTGTTAGTAGTTACTTCACTGAGTCCCAGGACTAGTTGACTGAGGGTATTCTTCTTTATGGTCAGCTCTTCGCATTTCAGGGCGTCGTAGCGATTGCATTGGGGGTTGCTCATTTGTAGGTGATTCCAAAATTTGGTGGCTCTTTTTTGGATAGTGATTATTAATGGATATTGGCCTAGTTCTGCCCTGCATGCATTGTTTACGGTTTTCCTCTGAGTCCGGAGGATACTTTTACAGAATTCTGCATGTAGGATCTCAATTGGGTGTTTGTCCATTTTGCAAATTCTTGTTGTGTTAGCGGTCCCCATACCTCACTGCCATAGAGTGCAATTGGTT
The DNA here is from genome assembly GCF_052327205.1 of Somniosus microcephalus. Lineage (NCBI taxonomy): Eukaryota > Metazoa > Chordata > Chondrichthyes > Squaliformes > Somniosidae > Somniosus > Somniosus microcephalus. Next base: position 4,319,987 of record NC_141005.1, read on the forward strand.
CAATTACTGATTTGAAAATTTTGAGCCAAATGCTAATTGGGATTTCTATTTGGATTGATTTTTTAATGGCATAGAAAGCCCTTCTTGCTTTCTCTTTCAGTTCATTCACAGCCAGTTTGAAGTTTCCCGTAGAACTGATTTTTAAGCCCAAGTATGTGTAGTTAGTGGTTTGTTCAATTTTGGTTGTTCCTAGTGTGAAATTTCTTTTGGGTCCCTGATGTTTGGATCTTTGCTGGAACACAAGGACTTTGGTTTTTTGGGGATTTATTGTCAGGGCCCAAGTCTGGCAGTACGACTCCAGCAGGTCCAGGTTCTGCTGCAGACCCTCCTTTGTTGGTGACAGCAGAACCAGGTCGTCTGCATAGAGGAGGAATTTAACCTTGGATTCATATAGGGTGAGGCCGGGGTGCTGTAGATTGTTCAAGTAGTTTGCCAATTCATTTATGTAAATATTAAAGAGTGTCGGTGAGAATTGGCGAGCCCTGCGTCACCCCCCCCGCCCCTGTGGGAAGTATTTTGTTTGTTTGTCTCCAATTTTAACTGCACATTTGTTGTTTGTATACATTGATTTAATTACATCATATGTTTTTCCCCCTACCCCGCTTTCGATAAGTTTCAGGAATAAACCCGTCATGCCAGATGGAGTCGAAAGCCTTCTGGAAATTTATAAAGCATGCGCAGGTTTTGCTTTTGTTATTGTGAACGTGTTTGTCAATTAGGGTCCTGTAGGGTGAAGATATGATCTGATGTTCCATAGTTTGGCAGGAATCCAATTTGGCTTTTACTCAAGACATTGTGCTCCCCCCCCCCCTCCCTCCCCCCTCTCTCCCCCCCTCCCTCCTTCTCTCCCCCCTCCCCCCTCTCTCCTTTCTCTCTCCCCCCCTCCCTCCCGCCCTCCCCCTCCCCCCCCCTCTCTCCCCCTCTCTTCCCCCCTCCCTCTCCCCCTCTCTCTCTCCCCCCCTCCCTCCCCCCCTCTCTCCCCCCTCCCCACCCCCCCTCTCTCCCTCCCCCCTCTCTCCCCTCCCCTCTCTCCCTCCCCACTTCTCCCCCTCTCCCCCCCTCCCTCCCGCCCCCCTCCCCCTCCTTCCCCCCCCTCCCCCCTCCCTCCTTCCTCCCCCCTCCCCCCCTCTCTCCCCCCTCTCTCCCCCCCTCCCACCCCCCTTTCTCCCCCACTCCCTCCCCCCCTCTCTCCCCCCCTCCCTCCCCCCCCTCCCACCCCCTCCCCCTCTTCCCCCTCCCTCCCCCCCTCCCACCCCCTCCCCCCCCTCCCGCCCCCCTCTCTCTCCCCCTCCCTCCCCCTCTCAATTCAATTCAATTCAATTGAAATCGCTTTATTGCATAACAAGGTACACCTTATGTTGCCAAAGCATCGAAAAACATTCATGGTTGTACACAAAAATACAGATCTATCCATACAGTGTACAAACAGATATATCCCTGAGTGTATAAATATACATTCATATAATTTGTATATACTCTTTTCTTATATTTAGTGGTTGTCCCTCAGTTTATGGCAAGCTGTAACATAGTGTGCCGCTAAGGTTATACAATTTCTCTCTTCCCCTAGTAGGTATGGGAGTTTTTGGTCGTCATTCAAATTTCTGAATTCCGGGCATATTTTTGTGAATTTTGGGTAGAAATTCTCCCTTATGCCCTGATATTTTCTACACGCTGTGAGGAAGTGCATCTCTGTCTCCACCACTCCCTGACTGCAGTGAGAGCATATCCTGTCCTCTCTTGGTAGCCGGGTCTGCCTGTGTCTACCTTTTCGATCGCCAGGCTATGTTCACTAAGTCTGTACATTGTCGAGGTTTTTCCTCATTTTGCTATCCTTTACCCTGGTCAAGTAATCAGCCATGTTGTATTGTCTGTTGTTTCTGCCCAATATGACAGATATTTTTCCTTTTGCTTAGCGACGATTGTGTTGGGTCGAATTCTTTGTGTTACGCTGTCACTGTCCTGGGGCTGGTTATTGTTAGTAGTGTTAGTAGTTACTTCACTGAGTCCCAGGACTAGTTGACTGAGGGTATTCTTCTTTATGGTCCTTTCTTGGCATTTCAGGGCTTCGTAATGATAGCATTGGGGGTTGCTCATTTCTAGGTGTTTCCAAAATTTGGTGGCTCTTTTTTGGATAGTGATTATTAATGGATATTGGCCTAGTTCTGCCCTGCATGCATTGTTTACGGTTTTCCTTTGAGTCCGGAGGATACTTTTACAGAATTCTGCATGTAGGATCTCAATTGGATGCTTGTCCCATTTTGCAAATTCTTGTTGTGTTAGCGGTCCCCACACCTCACTGCCATAGAGTGCAATTGGTTCAATTACTGATTTGAAAATTTTGAGCCAAATGCTAATTGGGATTTCTATTTGGATTGATTTTTTAATGGCATAGAAAGCCCTTCTTGCTTTCTCTTTCAGTTCATTCACAGCCAGTTTGAAATTTCCCGTAGAACTGATTTTTAAGCCCAAGTATGTGTAGTTAGTGGTTTGTTCAATTTTGGTTGTTCCTAGTGTGAAATTTATTTTGGGTCCCTGATGTCTGGATCTTTGCTGGAACACAAGGACTTTGGTTTTTTGGGGATTTATTGTCAGGGCCCAGGTCTGGCAGAACGACTCCAGCAGATCCAGGTTCTCTCCTCCCTCTCTCTCTCCCCCCTCTCTCTCCCCCCTCTCTCTCCCCCCTCCGTCCCCCTCTCTCTCTACCCCTCTCTCTCCTGCCCTTTCTCTCTCTCTCTATCTCTCCCTCCCTCCCTTTCTCTCTCTCTACCCCTCCCTCTCTCTCTACCCCTCCTCCTCTCTCTACCCCTCCCTCGCTCTCTACCCGTCCCCCTCTCTACCCCTCCCTTTCTCTCGCTACCCCATCCTCCCTCTCTCCCTCCCTTTCTCTCTCTCTCCCGCCCTCCCTTTCTCTCTCTCTACCCCTCCCTCTCTCTCTCTCTCTATCCCTCCCCTTCTCTCTACCCCTCCCTCTCTCTCTCTCTCCCTCCCTTTCTCTCTCTCTCTCTCCCTCCCTTTCTCTCTCTCTCTCTCCCACCCACCCTTTCTCTCTACCCCTCCCTCTCTCTCTCTCTCTCTCTCCCTCCCTTTCTCTCTCCCTCCCTTTCTCTCTCTCTCTATCCCTCTCTCCCTCCCTCCCTTTCTCTCACTCTACCCCTCCCTCTCTCTCTACCCCTCCCTCTCTCTCTACCCCTCCCTCACTCTCTCTACCCCTCCCTTTCTCTCGCTACCCCATCCTCTCTCTCTCTCTCTCCCGCCCGCCCTTTCTCTCTCTCTACCCCTCCCTCTCTCTCTCTCTCTATCCCTCCCCCTCTCTCTGCCTCTCCCTTTCTCTCTCTGAGATGTGCCATGCAGCAGCACTGTATTAAAAGCTCTGTATTGAGAGTGCAGCACAACCTCTGAACAGTGTCGGGGTTGAACCATTATTTTATGACAGGGCAAAGTCTCCTTTTCCTGTTCCATATTCACTGCTCCACCTTGTGATGGAGCCGACCCCTCACACCACAAACCAAAAGAAAAACTCACTGCCACCTGGGAAACAAGCGCAACTTCACCCAGAGTAACTCTGGATCCATAAGAACATAAAAACTAAGACCAGGAGTAGGCCATTCGGCCCTTCGAGCCTGCTTCCCCATTCAATAACATCATGGCTGAACTTTTACTTCAACTCCACTTTCCTGCCCGATCCCCATACCCCTTGATTCCCCCAGGAGTGTCAGCCTAGATTTTATGCTCAGAGCTCTGGAGTGGGACTTGAACCCACAACCTTCTGACTCAGAAGCTGAGAAAGCTACCCACTGACCCACGGCTAGCAGAGAGAGAGAGAGAGAGAGCGAGCGAGTTTGGATTGGGGGTTAAAGGCAGAGTTGAAAAGAAGAGTTTAGAGGAGGATTTTAAAAGCAGGGAGGGAAGTGGCAAGGCAGAGAGAGCCAGGCAGAGTGCAGTAGCTGCAGGGGCAGCCAGGAATGATGAAGCGAAGGACAGGAAGTATCGCAGTGTTAGAGCAGAGGGCGTGTTGCAAATGCGTGGCCAGAATCAATCGTTCACACAGGATGGATTTGAAAATGAAGAGAGGAAGAAAAATAAAATCAGATGTTGAGAGGGTGGGTTATCCAAAACAACATAAACCAAAGGAATGACATTTTTCAGTGCTGGTGAATTCAACATCAGCTGACAGTTTTCTGGCAGTCATTTCTACCTGGAAAAGTTTCCAGTGACAACCCGACTGGCTAGAATGACAGATTTACAACTGGCAGCAAGGCCTGGGAGATGAGATGGAATGGGCCAAGCTACCTGCAACTGCTCCTTCTGGATACAGCATCATGACCAATGGTGCAATTGTGCCTCAATCAATGCCTGGTGCCTCCAACATGGAAAATGTACCTGAGGCCTTTTCATTCGCAGTCGAAACAAATGTTGGGGGAGAAACTCGGTACCTTAGCGCTTCCCGTTAGCGCCTCCAGGGGTGCTAATGGGGTGCTACCGGCTTAGCAACTGGGCACGGCAATAGTACCGATGCCCGTGAAATTGAAGTGGAGATTTGCGGCGGCAGTAACCACAAGCGCCACGATCTCCTGCGCCTGGAGATCGTGATGTCATCTGGCTGCCCAGCGCCCTGGCTCAGAAATTCACTCTCGCCCCTGCCTGAGCACCTGCCGTTTGCAAACCGCCTCCTCTACCTGTCGTTGCTGTTAGATGAGCGTTGGAGGTATGCTATATAAAGGAGTCAACAGCCGCTTTATTTTTCGTCGACAAAGAATGCTGCCTTTTCAGTTTGACAAAGGCAAACGGGCGTTTTGAGCGATTTCAGTGTTTTTCACTTGAAGGAGTCTTCTGCCTCAGAAAAATTATTCACTTTCATTTCGGTGAGATTTTAAAGTGCAACATTTCCATACTTTAATGGGGGCTGTACTGACACTGGACCCCACCCTCCAGTGTCAACGTCAGAAGCAGACAGAAAGATTGCCAAATGTGGCCAGAGGGAGGAGGGCCAACATGGCTCGCAACAGGAGGCCTTACCCTCCCAGGGTATTCCGGCAGCATTTCTCTGACATCAATCTCACTGAGGACCAAGGACGTGGTCACAGAGCTCCGCCACTTCCTGCAGCCAGACCTCGAGCCTCAGATCAGGAGCACCACTGCTCTCTCAGTGGCAGTCAAGGTCACCGCCGCCCTCAATTTCTACGCCAGCGGATCCTTCTAGTGTGTGACAGGAGACATATCTAACATCGCAGTTCGCCAGCCATTGCTGCATCCATCAGGTCACAGATGCTCTCTACAGAAGGAGACGGGACTACATTTCCTTCCCCATGACCAGAGAGAAGCAGCACGAGCGTGCATGTGGCTTTGCCATGATAGTGGGATTCCCCATGGCAAAGGGCGCCATTGACTGCACCCACGGCACTTTGCGGGCACCGCATCATAATCCACAGGTATTCCGTAATCGCAAAGGCTACCACTCACTTAATGTTGCGTTGGTGTGCGACCACACACATGGCGAATCCTCACCATCCATGCCCGCTATCCTGGCAGCAGCCACAATGCCTTCATCCTGCGCCAGATGCCACATCAAGCTTGCGGCTGGCTGCTGGGAGACAAGGGCGATCCAATCTCCACCTGGCTCATGACTCCCCTCCGCAACCCCAACACTCGTGCCCAGCACTCATACAATGAGAGACACGCTGCCACCAGGAACATCATTCAACACACCATTGGAGTGCTCAAGCAATGGTTCCGCTGCCTTGACTGTTCGGGAGGAGCCCTCCAGTACTCGGCTGAGTGGGTGTCCCTTTTCATCGTCGTCTGCTGCATGCTGCACAACTTGGCCATCATGAGGGCACTGCCATTGCCACCAGGCATAGCCACACCACCTCAGGAGGAGGTAGGGGAGGAGGAGGAGGAACAGGAGCACAAACAGCAGCGACGGAGGAGGCCGCCACTCAATTGGCCTTGTGGAAGGGTGGTCCGTGACCTCCTCATCAGACTTGGGTTCCAATGAATTCAAGGCCACTTCCTGGTTGCTCAGCACGTCCCCATCATTCCATCAAATTCTCATTCCATACCACATCCCAAAGCTGAAATGAGACACAGCCCCAAATCTGCAACATTCCAATAATAAATTGATCCAAATTCAGGAACCACATATGTACAACAATATTAACTAATCATCCTTGTGCAAACCCTTACTTCCCCTCTTTACAGTGCCTTTCCCTAATCTACCGTGTTACATTGTTATAGTATCACATCATTAAATGGAACTACTTTGGTATGGAACTAACAACAGAAATTGCTGGAAAAACTCAGCAGGCCAGGCAACATCCGTGGAGAGAAATTTGAGTTGACGTTTCGGGTCGAAACCCTTCTTCAAAACTGGAAAGAAAAGAAAATAGATCGAAGGCAGGGCTGCGATCGAACAAAAGAAGTAAAAGAGACAATAAAAGGTATTCGAAACCAGACGAGATGGTAATGGGCCAGTGGAGACAAAAGGCAGCTGAGATTAGGTGTGAAGTGTACTGGCAGGATAGGAGACAGCTGCCAGGTGGGAGAGAGAAACAAAAGGAAAGGAGGGGGGGGGCGGTGGCGGAAAGGCAGACCCAAAACAAAGGGGTGGAAAAAATTATAAGTAAAAAAATAATAGGGGCCGAGGTTATGATCTGAAATTGTTGAACTCGATATTGAGTCCGGAAGGCTGCAAAGTGCCTAATCGGAAGATGAGGTGCTGTTCCTCGAGTTTACGTTGAGCTTCCGTGGAACAATACAAGAGGCCAAGGACGGTGAGGTCCGAGTGGGAATGGAGCGGTGAATTAAAATGACAGGCGACCGGAAGCTCGGGGTCACCCTTACGGACTGAACGGAGGTGTTCCGCAAAGCGGTCACCCAATGTGCGTTTGGTCTCCCCAATGTAGAGGAGACTGCATCATGAGCAGCGAATACAGTATACTAGATTGCAAGAAGTACAAGTAAATCGCTGTTTCACCTGGAAGGGGTGTTTGGGGCCCTTGACAGTGGGAAGGGGGGAGGTATAGGGGCAGGTGTTACATCTCCTGCGCTTGCACGGGAAGGTGCCAGGCGAAGGGGAAGGGCTGTTTGGGGTGATAGAGGAGTGGACTAGGGTGTCTCAGAGGGAGCGGTCCCTACGGAATGCTGAAAGGGGAGGGGAGGGGAAGATGCGTTTGGTGGTGGGATCACTTTGGAGGTAGCGGAAATGGCGGAGGATGATCCGTTGAATGTGGAGGCTGGTGGGGTGAAAGGTGAGGACAAGGGAAACCCTATCGTTGTTCCGGGAGGGAGGGGCAGGGGTGAGGGCAGAAGTGCGGGACATAGAACGGACACGGTCGAGGGCCATGTCAACCACGGTAGAGGGGAATCCTCGGTTGCGGAAAAAGGAAGACATGTCGGAAGCATTGGTGTGGAAGGTGGCATCATCGGAGCAGATACGGCGGAGACGGAGAAACTGGGAGAATGGAATAGAGTCCTTACAGGAGGCGGGGTGGGAAGAAGTGTAGTCCAGGTAGCTGTGGGAGTCAGTGGGCTTGTAGTGAATATTGGTCGATAACCTATCCCCAGAGATGGAGACGGAGAAGTCGAGGAAGGGAAGAGTCAGAGATGGACCATGTGAAGGTGAGGGAAGGGTGGAAATTGGAGGCAAAGTGAATGAAATTGTCTAGTTCGGGGCGAGAGCAGGAAACGGCACCGATACAGTCATCAATGTATCGGAAAAAGAGGTGAGGGAGGGGACCTGAGTAGGACTGGAACAAAGATTGTTCCACATAGCCCATGAAAAGGCAGGCATAGCTAGGACCCATGCGGGTACCCATAGCAACACCTTTGATTTGGAGGAAATGAGTGGAGTTAAAGGAGAAGTTGTTCAATGTGAGAACAAGTTCAGCCAGGCGGAGGAGGGTTGCTATCGTATTGGTATGGAATTACTTTGGTGTGGTGTCGTTATATTGCTATGTGGCACACTGTGCACGGGCAGTGCACAGTGCAGCGTCGGACATCTTGTATCACTCCGCACCATGCGGCAGCACTGTAACAAAAGCAAGAATACAGCTTAGTAAAAGCACTAACTAAAATGAACTAAAAGTGTCTGTAATATATATAGTAATAAGAACACAAGGAGACACAACATGGTGGCAGTGGTATAAGAGTACAAATTCTGCTATACGAACTACGAATAAGACGAAAAGTGATTTTATGAGCTGATTGTGAGTGCCGGTGTCTGCGGCGATTGAAAGTGAATCGTACGGGAAACTAAAATGACGGCTGCCGCTGCACTGACTGTGCAAATGCAACCCCTCATGAACTGGGAAGCCGACGATATAGTAGAAGCATTCCTCAAGTTCAAACAGAAATGTGAGCTTACATTCAAAAGCTTTCTGAAGGGTACTACCAACGAGGAAAAGGTTAGTTACATTCTGTTGTGGACAGGAGAAAAAGGCCTAGATTTGTATAATAGCTGGAGTTTGACTGAAGAGGAAAAGGAAAACCCAGCGACAATTTTTGATAAATTCAGCAGCCATCTAGAGCCTAAATCCAATCACCGTATACACAGATACAAATTCCAGAGTCTAAGACAGGAACCCAGTGAAACAGCTGACAATTTCCTGACAAGGCTGAGAAATGAAGCCAGCAAGTGTAAATTTAAGGAAATGGAGGAAAGGCTTGTGGACCAGCTAATATGGGGGTCAGCGCATGTAGAGGTACAAAAAGCCCTGATAGGAAAAGAAAAGCTCGGAATAACAGAGGCTATAGATACTGCGAGAGCTCATGAAGCAGCAAATGAAAACGCTGATTTCTCAAACGGCTGACATGCGGACGGCTTCTGAGACGGACAACAGAGTGGATGCAGTGAGAGAAAAGTACAACACACAAAGACATGCACATGACAATGGGGGAAACATGTGCAGAAATTCTGGAAGACCGCACGATTACACAGACAAGAGGAAATGTCCAGCATATGGAACAAACTGCAATGCATGTGGCAAACTAAACCACTGGGAAAAAAGGTGTAGAACAAAGAAAGGAGGAACATACATCAAAAACAAAGGCGGGCAGCAGAACCAGAGAAAGAAACACAATATCCATGCCATGGATGAGCAGGATGATGATGATGATCACGACAATGCACTAAACATCGAAACCATAAAGATACAGCTTCACGAGATGTCCAGAGCGGAAAATACTCCGAGGAGAGAATTGCACACCATCATCCAAATCAAAAAAAAGGTCAAAGGTCGGCCCACAACCATCAACTTAAAGTTGAAGCTGGACATAGGGGCTCAGAGCAACATTCTCCCATTGAGACTGTACCAGCAGATCTTTCCCGAAAACCTGAGAGAAGATGGCTACCCGAAAAATGGTTGTTTAAAGGCAAGTAATGTCATGCTGACAGCATACGGGGGGAGTGAGATTAAACAACTCGGAATAACCTTTATCAAAGGGACACATAAAAGAAAGAACATCAACTGCATGTTCTATGTCACCGACACTGAGGGGCCAGCGATCCTGGGATTAAACAGCTGTGAGAAGTTGAGATTGATCTCAGTGCATCACGAGCTGACGGAAACGTCACTGAAGATAGACAGCAACACCCCACTGGAGAACCGCTCACAAATCAAGAGTAAAAAAGACTTGATAGACATGTATCCGGAATGTTTCAATGATACAGTGGGATGTTTCGGAGATTTCCAATACCACATCACCATCAATCCAGAGGTAAAGCCCGTTATCCATGCTCCACGAAAAGTACCCATCGAGCTGAAGACAAAGCTTGAAAGAGAGCTAAAGGAGATGGAAGAAAAGGGAGTGATCGTAAAGGTCACTGAACCCACAGACTGGGTAAACTCAATTGTGGTACGAGAAAAGCCAAACGGGCGTCTCAGAATATGTTTGGACCCCAAAGATCTAAACCAGGCGATAAAGAGGGATCACTATCCCACCCCCAACGCTAGAGGAGATTACGCCATCACAAGGTTTTCTCAAAACTAGATGCCAGAAATGGATATTGGAACGTGAAGTTGGATGAGGAATCAACAACACTGACAACATTCAACACACCATTTGTGTGTTACAAATTCCTGAGACTACCATTCGGGTTAAAGGTCAGTCAAGATATCTTTCAGCAGAAAGTAGACGAGACATACAGAGGCTGTGAAGGAGCTATAGGAATAGCTGATGATATTCAGATCTATGGAGCAGATGAAAGAGACCATGACATGCACCTACATGAGGCCATGGAGCGTACCAGGAAGGCTGGCATCAAGTTAAATGTAGATAAGTGCATAGTTACAGTCAAGGAATGCCAATTCTTCGGTATGATTTATACACCAGAGGGAGTCAAGCTAAGTCCAGAGAAGATTGCGGTGATTGCTGAAATGAAACCACCCAAAGATAAGAAAGAGCTGAGGAGTTACCTCGGCTTGGTCCAATACATGAGTTCTTTCATCCCACACGTCGGAACATACAACAAATCTCAGAGAGCTATTGAAAGAAGACGCCGAATACCAATGGTCTGAATCACACGAAAGGAATTTCAAACAACTTCAAGAACTATTGTGCAAGGAAACAAGTCTGTCATATTATGACAGAAGAAAACCAGTCACTCTGCAAGTAGACGCTTCTACCAGTGGACTAGGGGCAGCTCTGGTGCAGGAAGAAAAGCTGATAGCTTTCGCATCAAAGGCCTTGACGTAAGCCGAGACGAGATATGCCAACATAGAAAGAGAACTATTAGCAGTAGTGTACGGATGCAAGAAATTCCATACATACCTATATGGCAGGCGATTTACAATAGAGAGTGACCATCGTCCACTAGAACAGATCTATAAGAAGAATCTGTGCAAAGCGCCTGCAAGACTGCAAAGACTACTTCTAAGGATCCAAAGCTATGACTTCATGCTTAAATATAAGCCAGGAAAGGAAATGTTGCTAGCAGATTGTGGTAAACCACTTTTATCGTTACACTATAGTTATCACTGTTGTATTGTTATCACCGTTATCACTGTTGTATCACGATACGAGGTCGCCTCTTGTCGCGCTGTTATACCTGGGCTGACCACCTCCGACTCCGCCCATGGCTCCACCTACCTGCCCAGGTATAAAGGTAGTCGACTGGCTGGTATTCCTCCTTGTTGGACCCGATCACCCACGAGGGTGGGCTCTGTTATTTAGTCAATAAAAACCTTTAGTTACGTTCCTAACTCGTCGCCTTTTATTGGACGAATTGATAGGTATATCAATTTTATTGACTAAATTTTAAAGATGTCTACTACTGGCCAGCCAGAAGCCCTCCCAGAAGCACAGCCACACCAGCCGGCTTGGCTGCAAGCCCTCAAACCACCGTACCTGGATCTAAACCCACAGGCAGCAAACGCAGCCCTCAACTTCAAACACTGGCTGGACTGCTTTGAATCCTACCTGGAAGAATCCAGCGCCCCGCAGAGATCCAAACTAAGACTTCTGAACGCCCAAGCGAGCCCGAGAGTATACGCACTCATACAGGACACGACTACGTACGAGGCCGCTATCAACCTACTGAAACAGCAGTACCGCAGCCCGGTAAATTACATGTACACCAGGCACCTCCTAAGATCCCGCCCGCAACAGCCAGGAGAGTCTGTAGCTGAATTTTTACGGGCGCTAAGAGCACTCGGCAGGAACTGTGACTTTAAAGCGGTGACGGCTGTTGAAAATACGGAAGATAATATCCGCGATGCCTTTGTGAAAGGCCTACGGTCCGACTACTCACGGCAAAGACTGCTTGAAGCTAAAGACCTCGACCTGGACAAAGCTGAAGCCCTCGCTCTCTCCCTGGAGGTGGCCCATCAGGACCAGGAGGCGTTTTCCAGGTACTGCTCGCGACCCTGGGACTCGGGCCCGACCCCTACCGCAATACCCTTCGCAGCGCCGCCCCCGGGACCTACCTCAGCGTCGGCGTCCCGGACCCGACCGGGCCCGCCACCCCCGGTACCGGCTCCGACATCGGGCACCCGCGATCGGGCCGCCGGCTGCTTCTTTTGCGGCCAGGAGAAGCACCCGAGGTCGCGCTGCCCAGCCAGGAACTCTACCTGCACAACCTGCAGGAAGAAAGGCCATTTCTCTAAGGCCTGCAGGAGCGGATCTTCAGAGGCCAGCAGTGCCTCATGCGAACTGTGGGGGCGGCCATCTTCTTTCACGGCAACTGAGGCCAGTATCCCCACACGTGAGTCATGGGGGCGGCCATCTTTGATCAAGGCAACCGACCCCAATAGTGCCTCATGTGAGTTACGGGGGCAGCCATCTTCTCCGCCATTTTGTCCTACCTCGTGGGAGACGCCATTTTACACACCACGCCCGACTGCCACCGGGCCCCCGGACCCGACGACCGCCTCGCCCGCAGACGACAACGACTCGCTTACCTACACGCTAGCCTCCGTCACTCTGGATCAAGCCCGCCCACACCACCTGTCCAAGTCGATGATGGACATCAAAGTAAACGGCCACGCCACGACCTGCCTGTTCGACAGCGGAAGCACGGAGAGCTTCATCCACCCAGACACGGTGAGCCACTACTCCCTCCCTGTCCTGCCAACGCGCAACCGAATCTCGATGGCATCGAGGTCCCACGCCACGGACATTAGCGGCTACTGTGCTGTGACCTTGTCGGTTAAGGGTACAGAGTATAAAAACTTTAAACTCCTCGTCCTCCCCCAGCTCTGCGCTGCCGTCCTACTAGGGCTGGACTTCCAATCCCACCTCCAAAGTGTAACCCTAGCATACGGTGGACCCCTCCCCCCACTCACAGTCGACAACCAGCGAAGGTTAAACCGCCCACCGCGTAACACCTGCAGCCTATCCACCCTCAAGGTGCCGCCACCTTCCCTGTTCGCTAACCTCACCCCCGACTGCAAACCCGTCGCTACCAAGAGCAGGCGGTACAGCGCTGGGGACAGAGCTTTCATTAGTTCTGAGGTGCAGCGTCTCCTGAAGGAGGGCATCATCGAGGGGAGCAACAGCCCCTGGCGTGCCCAGGTCGTGGTCGTTAAGACCGGCGATAAAAATCGCCTGGTCATCGACTACAGCCAGACCATAAACAGATACACCCAGCTGGACGCATACCCCCTTCCCCGCATATCTGACATGGTCAATCAGATTGCACAATACCGCGTATTCTCGACCATCGACCTTAAGTCGGCCTACCACCAACTCCCTATCCACCCCGAGGACCGCCAGTACACCGCCTTCGAGGCGAATGGGCGCCTATACCACTTCCTTAGGGTCCCGTTCGGTGTCACCAACGGGGTCTCGGTCTTCCAAAGGGAGATGGACCGGATGGTTGACCAGAACGGACTGCAGGCCACATTCCCCTACCTAGATAACGTCACCATCTGCGGCCGCGACCGGCAGGACCACGACGTGAATCTGGAGAAATTCCTCCGTACAGCCCAACGGCTGAACCTCACCTACAATAAGGAGAAATGTGTGTTTAACACCTCGCGCCTTGCCATCCTTGGCTGTGTAGTAGAGAACGGACTCATCGGCCCCGACCCCGAAAGAATGCGCCCCCTCATGGAGCTACCCCTCCCCCACTGCCCTAAGGCACTTAAGAGAACCCTGGGGCTCTTCGCCTACTATGCCCAATGGGTGCCCAATTATGCGGACAAAGCCAGACCCCTCATGAAGTCCACATCCTTCCCCCTTACGGAGGAAGCGTGCGCAGCCTTCTCCCTCATTAAGGGAGACATTGCCAAGGCCACTATGCACGCAGTGGATGAGTCCATCCCCTTCCAAGTCGAGAGCGATGCATCCGACTTCGCCCTAGCCGCCACCCTTAACCAGGAGGGGAGACCGGTGGCCTTCTTCTCAAGGACCCTACAGGGCCCTGAGATCCGACACTCGTCGGTCGAGAAGGAGGCCCAGGCGATTGTGGAGGCGGTACGACGCTGGAGGCACTACCTGGCAGGCAAACGATTTACCCTCCTTACCGACCAACGTTCGGTCGCTTTTATGTTTAATAACAAGCTGAGGGGCAAAATCAAGAATGACAAGATCTTGAGGTGGAGAATCGAGCTCTCCACCTACGATTATGATATCTTGTACCGGCCAGGTAAGCTGAACGAACCCCCCGATGCTCTGTCACGAATTACATGCGCCAGCGCGCAAAGTGATAGACTTCAGACCCTCCACAACGACCTCTGCCACCCCGGGGTCACCAGACTTTACCACTTCATTAAGGCCCGCAACCTGCCCTACTCCATCGAGGAGGTCAGGACCATAACCAGGAACTGCCAGACCTGCGCCGAGTGCAAACCGCACTTCTTTAGGCCGGACAGAGCAAGCCTGATCAAGGCCACCCGCCCCTTCGAGCGCCTGAGCATCGACTTTAAGGGGCCCCTCCCGTCCTCTGACCGTAATGTGTACTTCCTCAACATTGTTGATGAGTACTCCCGTTTCCCCTTTGCCTTCCCCTGCCCAGACATGACCAGTACCACGGTCATTAAATGCCTGAACGACCTCTTCGCCTTGTTCGGGTTCCCAAACTATATACATAGTGACCGGGGCTCCTCTTTCATGAGCGAGGAACTCCGTCAGTTCCTACTAGCGAGAGGTATTGCAGCAAGTAGGACCACCAGCTACAACCCCCAAGGGAACGGCCAGGTGGAAAGAGAGAACGCGACGGTATGGAAGGCCGTCCTCTTAGCCTTAAAGTCTAAGGGCCTCCCAACCTCCCGCTGGCAGGAAGTCCTCCCGACAGCGCTGCACTCCATCCGGTCACTACTTTGCACTGCCGTTAACGCCACCCCCCATGAACGAATGTTTGTTTTCCCCAGGAAGTCGACTACGGGAACCACTCTACCAACCTGGCTGACCTCTCCGGGGCCCGTCTTGCTGCGAAAGCACGTGAGGGCCCATAAAACAGACCCCCTGGTCGAAAGGGTGAACCTCCTGCACGCCAACCCCCAGTACGCCTACGTGGCTTACCCAGACGGGCGGGAGGACACTGTCTCCTTACGAGACCTCGCACCCTCGGGCACTCCGGAGACACCACCTTTACCCCCCCCCACCACCCCCCCAATTCCAGCCCAGGTAGACGGCATACCGGAACCCCACGAGCCTTCGCCGACCACGCAGACACCAGCACTAACACCGGATAATGCAGCACCGCCGCTGCGACGATCGGAGAGGCTTACGAGGCCTCCGGACAGACTGACATACCAGAACTGGTAGTACACTTCACCCCGCCGGACTCAAATCTAAACAAGGGGTGAATGTGGTAAACCACTTTTATCGTTACACTATAGTTATCACTGTTGTATTGTTATCACCGTTATCACTGTTGTATCACGATACGAGGTCGCCTCTTGTCGCGCTGTTATACCTGGGCTGACCACCTCCGACTCCGCCCATGGCTCCACCTACCTGCCCAGGTATAAAGGTAGTCGACTGGCTGGTATTCCTCCTTGTTGGACCCGATCACCCACGAGGGTGGGCTCTGTTATTTAGTCAATAAAAACCTTTAGTTACGTTCCTAACTCGTCGCCTTTTATTGGACGAATTGATAGGTATATCACAGATGCGTTATCTCGATTGTCACCATATGAGAAACACGAGGTGGAGGGCCTAACAGTAAAAATCCACCACCTAGTGAGTGTTACCCCTACAAAGCTCAGTCAAATCAGAGATGAGACTGGCAAAGATGAGGAATTGCAACTTCTCACACAAGTAATACAGGGGTGGCCGGAGAGAATCCAGCAGGTACAGGCGACAATTCGTCAATACTGGACGATTAAAGACGATATTGCAGTAGAAGACGGTATTCTCTGTGCTGGATCGAGGATCATCGTGCCAACTTCGCCATCTCATACATGAAGGCCACATGGGAATGGAGAAATGCAAGCTGAGAGCCAGATCAGCTGTATACTGGATAGGCATGTACAAAAAATATCAAACAGATGGTCTCTGCATGTGGTATATGCCAGAAATACAGAAATGCACAACAGAAAGAGGAGATGATACCTAGTGAAATACCGTCAAGACCATGGCACACTGTTGGGGCAGATCTCTTCATGTGCAATCAAGAATGGTATCTCATAGTGGCAGATTACTATTCCAAGTTTCCTTTTGTGAGAAGGATGAAAGACTTGAGAGCCACAACTATCACCAGGATTGCAAAGAGCTTGTTTGCTGAACAAGGAATCCCAGAAAAGGTAATCTGTGACAATGGAACCCAGTTCACATCGAGTGAATTCAGAGCTCTGGCAGAAAAGTATGGGTTCAAAATAGTAACCTCATCCCCACATTTCCCAAGGGGACACGGGTTCATCGAAAGACAGATCCAGACTGTCAAGAGAACTCTCATCAAAAGTAGTGAGATGGGGGAAGACCAAGACCTTGCCCTCCTATCACTCAGATCAACACCACTGAAAGCAGACATGAAATCACCTGCGGAATTGCTGAATGGGAGGAAGTTTAAGACTACACTACCAGCAAAAATACATCCTCCCCAGGACCAGGAGGACTTCAGACAAAAGCTGACAGAAGCACAAATCGTAGGAAGCAAACATTACGATAAACATGCAAAGACGCTACCAGAATTGCTAAATGGACAATCAGTGCATGTGCAAGACCCGGTGTTGAAAATCTGGAATCCAGCCAAGGTCATTGGAAAAGCTGATACTCCAAGATCCTACTTCGTAGAGACTGAACCTGGTAACCAATACTTACGGAACAGACTCCACATCAGACCTTCACCTGAACTGGATAAGCAGCAGACAACATCAGCAACACTGACAACACCAGCTACCACAAGCAGTACAACACCAGAAAGAAGGGCTACAAATCAAACAACCACAAACATGCACACTCCAACTCCAAAGGTGACAGCAACAACAACGAGAGCGGAACACACCAAAACACCGCAGAGAGGAATGGTCACCACCAAATCCACAAGATGGAGGGACAACATCCAACCACCTGAGTGATATCGCGAATAAAAAAAACTCACGATTCTTTGTAGTTGATAATAATAGTTTAGATATAATATTTGTTCATTTAAATTGTTAAATTTCATGTTTTAGTTTTTTGAGAAAAAGGGATGTTACATTGTTATAGTATCACATCGTTAAATGGAACTACTTTGGTATGGAACTACTTTGGTATGGTGTAATTATATTGCTATGTGGCACACTGCACGGGCAGTGCACAGTGCAGCGTCGGACATCTTGTATCACTCCGCACCATGCGGCAGCACTGTAACAAAAGCAAGAATACAGCTAAGTAAAAGCACTAACTAAAATGAACTAAAAGTGTCTGTAATATATATAGAATAAGAACACAAGGAGACACAACATACCGCTCCTATGCAGTGTTTCCCCAGTGGCTACAGCAGAGCTGGTGGAAGGCTGCTGAATGTCGGTGCCAGAGACTACAGATGGCCTTGCAGGACGCCCTTGATCAGCTCTGGGCCTGGAAGGCCTGGCTGTGGACTGTGCCACCTCAGGATGGATGGCGGCGGTCTGGGCTGGCTGGATGACAGGCAGCGATAAGGGCACTGGCAGAGTGGCAGTGGTGGGAGCAGGAATGCTGTCATCCTGAGAGAGGACAGCAGGTTCCTGCTCCACTGGCACTCCCCCGGGGCAGCACCTCAGCATCTAACGGGAGGATGAGGCTCCATGAATATCCCCATCCTCAATGATGGTGGAGCCCAGCACGTGAGTGCAGAAGACAAGACTGAAGCGTTTGCAACCATCTTCAGCCAGAAGTGCCGAGTGGATGATCCATATCGGCCTAATCCTGAGGTCCCCACCATCACAGAAGCCAGTCTTCAGCCAATTCGATTCACTCCACGTGATATCAAGAAACGGCTGAGCACACTGGATACAGCAAAGGCTATGGGCCCCGACAACATCCTGGCTATCGGGCTGAAGACTTGTCTCCAGAACTAGCCGCGCCTCTAGCCAAGCTGTTCCAGTGCAGCTACAACACTGGCATCTATCCAACAATGTGGAAAACTGCCCAGGCATGTCCTGTCCACAAAAAGCAGGACAAATCCAATCCGGCCAATTACCGTCCCATCAGACTACTCTCAATCATCAGCAAAGTGATGGAAGATGTCATCGACAGTGCTATCAAGCAGCACTTACTCACCAATAACCTGCTCACTGATGCTCAGTTTGGGTTCCGCCAAGACTACTTGGCTGCTGAGCTCATTACAGCCTTGGTCCAAACATGGACAAAGGAGCTGAATTCCAGAGCAGAGGTGAGAGTGACTGCCC
Organism: Somniosus microcephalus; assembly: GCF_052327205.1. Classification (NCBI taxonomy): domain Eukaryota; kingdom Metazoa; phylum Chordata; class Chondrichthyes; order Squaliformes; family Somniosidae; genus Somniosus; species Somniosus microcephalus. The sequence goes on from NC_141005.1 coordinate 4,338,238, forward strand.
TTGACAACAAGGCAGCATTTGACAGAGTGTGGCATCAAGGAGCCCTAGTAAAACTGAAGTCAATGGGAATCGGGGGGAAAACTATCCACTAGCACAAAGGAAGATGGTTGTGGTGATTGAAGGTCAATCATCACAGCCCCAGGACATCGCTGCAGGAGTTCCTCAGGGCAGTGTCCTAGGCCCAACCATCTTCAGCTGCTTCATCAATGACCTTCCCTCCAACATAAGGTCAGAAATGGGGATGTTCGCTGATGACTGCAGTGTTCAGTGCCATTCACAACTCCTCAGATAATGAAGCAGTCCATGCCCGCATGCAACAAGACCTGGACGACGTTCAGGCTTGGGCTGATAAGTGGCAGGTAACATTCGCGCCACAGAAGTGCCAGGCAATGATTATCTCCAACAAGCGAGAGTCTAAACACTGCCCCATGACATTCAATGGCATTACCATCACCGAATCCCCCACCATCAACATCCTGGGGGGTCACCATTGACCAGGAACTTAACTGGATCAGCCACATAAATACTGTGGCAACAATAACAGGTCAGAGGCGGGGTATTCTGCGGCGAGTATCTCACCTCCTGACTCCCCAAAGCCTTTCTACCATCTACAAGGCACAAGTAAGGAGTGTGATGGAATACTCTCCACTTGCCTGGATGAGTGCAGCTCCAACAACACTCAAGAAGCTCGACACCATCCAGGACAAAGCACCCCCTCTACCACCTTAAACATCTGTGGCTGCAGTGTGTACCATTTACAAGATGCACTGCAGCAACTCGTCAAGGCTTCTTTGGCAGCACCTCCCAAACCCGCGACCTCTTCCACCTAGAACGACAAGGGCAGCAGCCGCATGGGAACACCACCACCTCCAAGTTCCCCTCCAAGTCACACATCATCCTGACTTAGAAGTATATCTCTGATCCTTCATCGTCGCTGGGTCAAAATCCTGGAACTCCCTACCTAACAGCATTGTGGGAGTACCTTCACCACACGGACTGTAGCGGTTCAAGAAGGCGACTCACCACCACCTTCTCAAGGGCAATTAGGGATGGGCAATAAATGCTGGCCTTGCCAGCGATGCCCACATCCCATAAAAACAAATTAAAAAAAAATCCCTACCAATCTGCTGGAGCACAGATTGGTGGCCTGCTGCGACACTGTGAAATCCCCGGTGGACTGTGGTGGACCCAGCCACAATGGCAGCAGTCAGAGCTTGTGTGGCATCAAGCTGAGACTGCATGAGAGCAGTCTGAGATTCAATGCCACCAACCATTGACTGCATGACAGCACTAAGGCGTTGCGTCACTTCCTCCTGTGCTGCAATGGAAGCTGCCACGCCCATGACACACATCATGAGGTCTGGATCCGCACGGCCTCTCTGGGTGTCCACCATCCTCTGCAGAGTGGAAATGATGGGCTCCATGGCATGCACAGAGCTCTGTGCAATGTCGGAGGCAGACTCCTCCATGTTCCTTACCATTGCCGAGAGGCCCTCGGGCACCCTTGCCATTGCACCTGTCATCTCGGAGTGCATGGCCATCACCCTTCTTGTGAACGCCTCCCCATTGAGGTCCTCATCTGAGTCCTGTGCAACAGAACTCACGCGCAAACTTGCACGCCCTCCGGAGAGCTGGCTCCCGAGCTACCATTTCCCCCTGGCCTTGCTGCAGCCCGCTTGTCCCCGGTGCATCACCCAGTGCAGACCACTCTACTAAACTTGCCTATAAAGATCACATAGTGCCAGAATCTGAGGTGGTGCCTGCAGGTGAGCGATGCAGTGACGCGGTGCTTTGCTCCTCCTCCTCTTCTTCCTCACTCTCAGTGGGAGGCTCAGGGACAGGCTGGTCATCTGGCTGCTGATTCTCTGAAAGCATAAAGGCACAAGACTTGCATTAAGGTGAGGGCAGGGGGGCAGGAAAGGAGCAAGGAATGCAGACATTCTCAGGAGGTGGAAAGTGGGAAAGGCTTGTGGTGTGAGGGAGAAGTGGAAGGAGAGGGGCTGAAGATACCGTTGTTGCCCCCAAGGGGGTCGACGTTGCCGAGGGCCACACCGCCCACCACCTGCTGCCCAATGAGTCGCAGCACTCGCTCCTCAAGGTCTGAGAGCTGCTGGAGCTGTGCATCACCCCCGCCTGTTCTCTGCTGCTCCCTCCTATTGTGGGCCATCTTGGCCTGCAAGAGAAACGAATGTGTGGGAGTCAGAGTCCAGCTATGTGTTTGGGAGATGTGCCTGCTGTCGTTCAATAGCTGTGATTGTAGGCAAGGCGTGAGATGTGGATGTGAGTTTGAGTAGGTGCAGATGCTTGGTGGGTGAGTGGTGGGGGTGTGGTGGTTTGTGCAGTGTGTACAGACTGAGGTTCAGATGCTGGTATGTAGGAGCTGTTGAAGCATGTTCTCACCTTGACCACCCGACTGAGGTCGTTGAATTTCTTCCGGCACTGTGTCAGGCTGCGTACAACCACACTGCTGGCCGAGACCTCCTGGGCCACTTCCCTTCATATTGCCCTGAACATCTGGGGCAATGGCCTCCTTCCAGTGTCCGGGAACAGCACTGCCCTCCTTCGCTCCTCTCCCGCGACCAATGCCTCGTCCGTGAAACGACAAGCTCACTCTTCCCTAGGAATGGGATCAGCCATTACGATCAGGGGATTGAGTTCTTTGCAGGCAGCACAGCACTGCTGATAATGAGGATCTGCACAATGATGCAACCTCCCCTTTAAGAGCTGGAAGGGGCCAGTGTGAAGGATCATTCCCGATTGCACAGTCCCTGAAATTCATTCTCGCTCCTGTGGCACCCTGCGTAGGTCATGAGCGCTTGATTTCGCGCTCCAGTTCTTTCCAGCAGCGCTAACAGCCAATTTAGGGGATGCTCAGAATCATTAGCACCTGGCACTAATTTTTCACAATTTCAAAAATTAGCACCCCGAACAGGGCGATACCGAATTTCACCCCCGTTGAATTTAAATGCTCAAATGGACCCTCGCCAGGAGGGCAGGATTGTGTGTGTGTTGGGGTTGGGGGGGGTGGTTGGCACGGTGTAGGTCGCTTTACATCTTAAGGGCATAACGGCGGGCGGGCGGAGTACCCCGGTTGTTACCATCGTCCAATGGCCAGGCCTGCATCTCATTTGGACACTGCTCGCACCAAACCAGCGCTCTGCCTGTTAGTGGCGGCTGAAAATGGGACAGTGCCAGCTGACAGTCAGAGGGGACTCGCACCTGTAGGCAGCGGGAGAGAGCTTTTAATGGGGGCCCCAGGAAGCACATTCCTGTTTAAAAAGCTACACTTTGGTCCTTTTTTTTTAGACCGCCTCCAGTGGCCCTTTTAAAGACCGCTGGTTAAGCCGCTCAAAGAACAGCAACAACAATATCTTGTATTTGTACAGCGCCTTTAACGTAGTAAAACGTCCCAAGGCACTTCACAGGAACGTTATCAAACCAAATTTGACACCGAGCCACAGAAGGATATTTTAGGGAACAATTGGTCAAAGAGGCAGATTTTAAAGAGCATCTTAAAGGAGGAAGGAGAGGTTTAGGGAGGGAATTCCAAAGGTTAGGGTATTCGAGGACAATGTCCACGCATATGCTTAGGAGCGGGGAACTGACAAAATGGTCACATTTTCCCACCACGTCTGCCACTATATGACCCAATTTTGGCCAGTATAGCTGAGGAAAATCAAGCTCATAATGTGACCTCTGTACTGTGACTGCCTACTCTCAGCAACATTTAATGGTTTAACTGCATACAAGGAAAGGTGGAAAGGTTCAAAGCTAAGCTTCCCCCCCACCAGCAGCAATTAGTGTGAGACTGAGCTATGCTGACTGGGAGCGTCCCAAATTCAATCCTTAGTCTTTGCTGATCTCAGTGACTTCCTGCTCCTAACTGGTATACAGTGGACTCTGCTGGAAACTGGGTATCAGTAATGGTAATATTAATAATACTATCTGGACGGTATCGGTAATGCTCTTCAGGGTGAACAGCCTGCTGAGATTCGTTATCTAGGCTGTCACATGAAGAATGGCCAGTAAGGAACCAGAGGTATGAAGCTGTGCCCGTATCCATTGATCTACATCCAAAGTCAGCCTGTTGCTGTGGGAGAGGAGGAAAGAAAAGTTGGAAAAGTCAGGGGATTAGAAGCTAGGTTCAATTTACATTATACACCGAGTCTAATTTATTTGCTTTCAACACAAATAAACTTGATTTTCAAGTCTCTGAAGCAATATAGGGTAAAGTGAGGCAGGGCACTGCACTGCCAAAAGGGCTCACTAAATTTACCTTTGTAGGAACTGGGGTTCCTCACCGAAGAATTGAGATCGACTCAGAAAATCAAAAACAATAAAATTTAATGAACAAACGAAGCTGTACAGGAAACTGTAGGATACAATGCAAATAGGTCTGGTCTGGTCTGCTTGAAAGCCTCTCTGGAAACTGCTAGAAGGTTCCGAGCTCAACTGCCAGCAGGTTCCGAGCTCAACTGCCAGCAGGTTCCGAGCTCAACTGCTAGAAGGTTCCGAGCTCTGACGTCATCACGTTCTTCCCGCCGTTGAGAGATCACGTGACGGACGGCATGACATCATCACGCGGAGTACAGGAAAGCCCTAGTACAGTTAACAGATACATTAAAGGTGCAGCCACCAGCTGTACTACATTGCTGTAAAAGGAATTATATACAATTGTCCGTAATCCTCTGGTGGTTCCGCCACACCTTGATAATTAATCGCCATTTCTGTTCCCTCAAAGTACAGTTGAAACTCATTTTTATGATGAACTTCTCTTTTTTTGGTGTTTGCTCTTCCTTGCTCTTAAATGAACCCAATATGTGCATACCAAGTGTCCTTGCCTTCAGGAGCGAGGGCTGGCCTGGGGTCTCCAGGAATTGAAGATTAAACACCAAAACACTGCTGCAGACAGCACCTGGGAGAAAGATCGCAGGGGCCGGAAGCGTTCTGCTTGCTTCCATTTTCTTCTTCTAACACTTCTGTTTATTAGTTATCAAAATATTGGAGACGGGAACCAGGCTGGCAGCACTTGAAAGGGAACAAGTCACCCGGTCCAGATGGGACGCATCCTCAGTTGCTGAGCGAAGTAAGAGTCGAAATTGCGGAGTTGTCGTCCACAATCTTCCAATCCTCCTGGGGTCCAGGGTCGTGGTGCAGGGGACGGGTGCTTGGGGACAGGGTTCGGGTTCTGGGTTTGTGAGTGTAAATCCTTATTTAGCCACTTTTTATATTGCAACATTAATATTTTGTGCCATTCCCTAGATTCCATCCTGCTTTAAATAAAAGAAATTGAGACTTTATATTAGTTGATCTTCTGTGGTATTACTCACAGAGAAAAATATTGATTTGGATACTTTAGTACATTTATTCTTTAGTTTTACATACAGGACATTCACTGACTCTCTTCATAATGCTGCTGTTAAATAGAATATTATTCTTTGCCAAAAATCTGTTCAGGTCTTCCTCCGTGCACCTCTGAACCATGATCATTACCCAGTGACGCTGGGTTAGTGTGGGGGGATCAGCCCAGATTCCTGCTCCTGATCATTACCCAGTGACGCTGGGTTAGTGTGGGGGGATCAGCCCAGATTCCTGCTCCTGATCATTGCCCAGTGACCCTGGGTTAGTGTGGGGGGATCAGCCCAGATTCCTGCTCCTGATCATTGCCCAGTGACCCCGGGTTAGTGTGGGGGAATCTGCCCAGGTTCCTGCTCCTGATCATTGCCCAGTGACCCCGGGTTAGTGTGGGGGGATCAGCCCAGATTCCTGCTCCTGATCATTACCCAGTGACCCTGGGTTAGTGTGGGGGAATCAGCCCAGGCTCCTACTCCTGATCATTACCCAGTGACCCTGGGTTAGTGTGGGGGGATCAGCCCAGATTTCTGCTCCTGATCATTACCCAGTGACCCTGGGTTAGTGTGGGGGGATCAGCCCAGATTCCTGCTCCTGATCATTGCCCAGTGACCCTGGGTTAGTGTGGGGGGATCAGCCCAGATTCCTGCTCCTGATCATTGCCCAGTGACCCTGGGTTAGTGTGGGGGGATCAGCCCAGGTTCCTGCTCCTGATCATTGCCCAGTGACCCTGGGTTAGTGTGGGGGGATCAGCCCAGACTCCTGCTCCTGATCATTGCCCAGTGACCCTGGGTTAGTGTGGGGGGATCAGCCCAGATTCCTGCTCCTGATCATTGCCCAGTGACCCTGGGTTAGTGTGGGGGGGGGATCAGCCCAGATTCCTGCTCCTGATCATTGCCCAGTGACTCTGGGTTAGTCATAGAGTCATAGAGTTATACAGCACGGATAGAGGCCCTTCGGCCCATCGTGTCCACGCCGACCATCACGCCCTTCTAATCTAATCCCATATTCCAGCATTTGGTCTGTAGCCTTGTATGCTATGGCATTTCAAGTGCTCATCCAAATGCTTCTTGAATGTTGTGAGGGTTCCAGCCTCCACAACCCTTTCGGGCAGTGAGTTCCAGACTCCAACCACCCTCTGGGTGAAAAAGTTCTTTCTCAAATCCCCTCTAAACCTCCCGCCCTTTACCTTGAATCTATGCCTCCTAGTTATTGACCCTTCTACTAAGGGAAAAAGCTCCTTAGTATCCATCCTATCTATGCCCCTCATAATTTTGTACACCCCAATCATGTCCCCCCTCAGCCTCCTCTGCTCCAAGGAAAACAAACCCAATCTGCCCAGTCTCTCTTCATAGCTGAAGCGTTCCAGCCCTGGTAGCATCCTGGTGAATCTCCTCTGCACCCTCTCCAAAGCTATCACATCCTTCCTGTAGTGTGGCGACCAGAACTGCACACAGTACTCCAGCTGTGGCCTAACCAGTGTTTTATACAGCTCCATCATAACCTCCTTGCTCTTATATTCTATGCCTCGGCTAATGAAGGCAAGTATCCCATATGCCTTTTTTACCACCTTATCCACCTGTTCCGCCGCCTTCAGGGATCTGTGTACTTGCACACCCAGATCCCTCTGACCCTCCGTCTTGCCTAGGGTCTTACCATTCATTGGGTATTCCCTTGCCTTGTTAGTCCCCCCAAAGTGCATCACCTCGCACTTTTCCGGGTTAAATTCCATTTGCCACTGTTCCGCCCATCTGACCAACCCATCGATATCGTCCTGCAGACTGAGACTACCCTCCTCGCTATTTACCACCTACCAATTTTTGTATCATCCGCGAACTTACTGATCATACCTTTTACATTCATATCCAAGTCATTAATATAGACCACAAACAGCAAGGGACCCAGCACCGATCCCTGTGGTACCCCACTGGCCACAGGCTTCCAGTCACAAAAACAACCTTCGACCATCACCCTCTGCCTTCTGCCACTAAGCCAGTTTTTTTATCCAACGTGCCAAGGCACCCTGGATTCCATGGGCTCTTACCTTCTTGACCAGTCTCCTGTGCGGGACTTTATCGAAGGCCTTACTGATATCCATGTATACCACATCCACTGCGTTGCCCTCATCCACACACCTAGTTACCCCCTCAAAAAATTCAATCAAATTAGTCAGACATGATCTTCCCTTGACAAAGCCATGTTGACTATCCCTGATTAATCCTTGCCTCTCCAAGTGGAGACTGATTTTGTCCCTCAGAATTTTTTCCAATAATTTTCCCACCACTGATGTTAGGCTCACTGGCCTGTAGTTCCCCGGTTTTTCCCTACTCCCCTTCTTGAATAATGGAACTACATTAGCGGTTCTCCAGTCCTCTGGCACATCCCCTGTGGCCAGAGAGGTTCTGAATATGTGTGTTAGAGCCCCCGCAATCTCTTCCTTTGCCTCACACAGCAGCCTGGGATACATTTCGTCCGGGCCTGGGGATTTATCCATTTTTAGGCCTGCTAAAACCGCCAATACCTCCTCCCTCTCGATGTTAATGTGTTCGAGCATATCACAGTCCCCCCGCCCTATTTCTATGTCTACATCGTCCCTCTCCATAGTGAAAACAGATGCAAAAAATTCATTTAGAACCCCTCCTACATCTTCCGGCTCCACACACAGATTGCCACTTTTTTCCCTAGTTATCCTCTTACCCTTAATATACTTATAAAACATCTTAGGATTTTCCTTTATTTTGCTCGCCAGTGTTATTTCATGGCCCCTCCTTGATCCCCTAATTTCTTTTTTAAGTATCTGATGCGCTATCAATTACTCATAAAAGACTGAGAGTTAGAAGAGTAACTAAAGGCTTTTATTAACAACAGAATGGAGGTCTGCCTCGAGTGGTCGACCGGTCCAGGATACAAGGGCTGGGGAGCAGTCACCTTTATACCAGGACCTGTGGGAGGAGTCAGCCGAGGCATGTCCAGGCATGTCCAGAGTGGAATACAAACAGGACAAACAGGAATACAAACAGTGGTTTACCACAGTATCCCCCTGCACTTTTTGTACTCCTCTAGGGCTTCCTCCGTCTTTAGCCTTTTGTATCTGCCAAAAGCCCTCCTTTTTTTTCTAATCCATTCTCGTATATCCCCTGACATCCAAGGTTCCCTGTGGTTTTTGGAACCACCCTTGACCTTTACGGGAACATGTTGCCATTGTATGATCTCAATCTCCCTTCTGAAAGCCTCCCATTGCTCCGATGCGGATTTTCCTACAAGTAGCTGATCCCAGTCCATTTTGGCCAGATCCTGCCTTATCCTATTAAAATCGGCCTTCCCCCAATTTAGAACCTTTATTTCCGGCCCATCCCTGTCCTTTTCCATGACCACCTTAAATCTCACCATATTATGGTCACTGTCACCAAAGTGCTCACCTACTAGCACTTCTTCCACTTGGCCGGCCACATTCCCTAGAACTAGGTCCAGTACCGCCCCCTCTCTTGTAGGACCTTCTACATGCTGGCTCAAAAAGCTCTCCTGGATGCACTTTACGAATTCTACACCCTCTGTGCCTTTCACACTCTGACTATCCCAGTTAATATTGGGGAAGTTGAAATCCCCCATTATTATTACCCTATTATTTGCACATTTCTCTGAGATTTGCCTACATATCTGTTCCTCTATCTCCCCCTGACTGTTTGGAGGCCTATAGTACACTCCCAGCAAAGTGCTTGCCCCCTTCTTGTTTTTAAGCTCCACCCATATGGCCTCATTAGAGGAACCTGCTAATATGTCATCCCTCCTTACTGCAGTAATTGACTCCTTAATTAATATTGCTACACCTCCTCCCCTTATACCCCCCCCCCCTCTGTCTCGCCTGAAGATTCTGTACCCCGGAATATTGAGCTGCCAGTCTTGCCCCTCCCTCAACCATGTCTTCATGATAGCAACAATATCATACTCCCATGTGTTTATCAACACCTTCAGTTCATCCACCTTATTTGCAAGACTCCTTGCATTAAAATAGATGCCATCCAGCCTTGCCCTTGTATATTTGCCCTGTCTACCAAGCTGACTTGTTTTTTTCTCTATAATTGGCAGCACATCACCCCCTATTTCAGCTCCCCTCTGTATCCCATCCCCCTGCCAAGTTAGTTTAAACACCCCCCAACAGTGCTAGCAAACCTCCCCGCAAGGATATTTGTCCCGCTCTGGTTCAGGTGCAACCCGTCCGACTTGTACAAGTCCCACCTTCCCCAGAAGCAGGCCCAGTGATCCAGGAAAGTAAAACCCTCCCCCCTACACCAACTCTTTAGCCACACATTCATCTGCTCTATCCTCCCATTCCTATACTCACTAGCACGTGGCACTGGGAGTAATAGTGTGGGGGGATCAGCCCAGATTCCTGATCATTACCCAGTGGCCCTGGGTTAGTGTGGGGGGATCAGCCCAGATTCCTGCTCCTGATCATTACCCAGTGACTCTGGGTTAGTGTGGGGGGATCAGCCCAGATTCCTGCTCCTGATCATTGCCCAGTGACCCTGGGTTAGTGTGGGATAATCAGCCCAGATTCCTGCTCCTGATCATTGCCCAGTGACCCTGGGTTAGTGTGGGGCGATCAGCCCAGATTCCTGATCATTACCCAGTAACCCCGGGTTAGTGTGGGGGGATCAGCCCAGATTCCTGCTCCTGATCATTGCCCAGTGACCCGGGTTAGTGTGGGGGGATCAGCCCAGATTCCTGCTCCTGATCATTGCCCAGTGACCCTGGGTTAGTGTGGGGCGATCAGCCCAGATTCCTGATCATTACCCAGTAACCCCGGGTTAGTGTGGGGGGATCAGCCCAGATTCCTGCTCCTGATCATTGCCCAGTGACCCGGGTTAGTGTGGGGGGTTCAGCCCAGACTCCTGCTCCTGATCATTGCCCAGTGACCCGGGTTACGAAATCGCCCCTTCTGATCTCTGCTCGGTGATTCTGTGTAATGAAGGGACATTAATCCAGGATTAAGCTTTCAGTCATTGTTCGGTTGCTCCGGAGGTTCGTGGATTGACTCGCCGGAGGAACGGACCTTTCGCCGGATGCTCTCTCTCTCCCCCCAGGCCTCGGTGAAGTGTTCCAGCAAAATCAGCTTCCATCTGCGCATGGGCAGAACGCCTCCGGTTCGTTGGCAGCAGTCGCGTCTTTTAAACATGTTGTTACAGGAAAAGAGAGGCAGATCACCGGAAGGGAAATAAATTATAAGGAATTTTGTAAAGACTTGATCTGTAAATGTCAACGGCTCTGTTGTCAGGTGTACAAGTTAGTAGAGTGCGATGGTTAACTTGCCTTTACATTCCTGCGAGTTAGATTTAAAATATTTACAAACTTCAGCACAGTGGCCCATTACAAATTGTGATTTAAACAGGGTAGATGCAGGTAGGATGCTTCCCCTGGCTGGAGAGTCTAGAAGTATGGGGTCACAATCTCAGGAGTCAGAGTATTTAGGACAGAGATGAGGAGAAATTTCTTCACCGAGAGGGTTGTGAATGTGGAATTCTCTACCCAGAGGACTGTGGAGGCTCAGTCGTTGAGTATATTCAAGACAGAGATCGTTAAGAGTTTTGGATATTAAGGGAATCAAGGGATGTGGGTACAGTGGAAGAAGGTAGAGTTGAGTTAGATCATTGATTGACGGAGCAGGCACAAAAGGGCAAATGCCCCACTCCAGCTCTTATTTCTTATATTAAAAATATACACAACACATTTAACACATTTCTGTGTTAGGGAAATTGATGGGATTGAAGGCTGATAAATCTCCATGGCCTGATAATCTACATCCTAGGGTACTTAAGTGGCCCTAGAAATAGTAGATGCATTGCTGATCATCTTCCAACATTCAATGGAATCTGAAACAGTACCCATGGATTGGAGGGTAGCTAATGTTACCCCACTATTCAAAAAAGGTGGTCGAGAGAAAACAGGGAATTACAGACCGGTAAGACCGACATCGGTAGTGGGGAAAATGCTAAAGTCCATTACAAAAGATGTAACAGCAGAGCACTTGGAAAACAGTGACAGGATCGGACAAAGTCAACATGGATTTACAAAAGGTAAATCTACTGGAATTGTTTGAGGATGTAACTGGTAGGATAAGGGAGAACCAGTGGATGTGGTGTATTTGGACTTTCAGAAGGCTTTTGATAAGGTCCCGCCTAAGAGATTAGCATGTAAAGTTAAGGCACGTGGGTTTGGGGGCAAGGTATGGACTTGGATAGAGAACTGATTGGCAGACAGGAAGCAAAGAGTTGGAATAAAGGGGTCGTTTTCCAAGTGGCAGGCAATGACTAGTGGGGTACCGCAGGGCTCGGTCCTTGGACCCAAGCTATTCACAATATATATTAATGATGATCTAGACAAGGGAACTAGATGCAATATCTCCAAATTTGCAGATGACACAAAGCTGGATGGGCGTGTGTGCTGTGAGGAGGATGCCAAGAAACTCCAGGATGATTTGGACAGGTTGGGTGATTGGGCAAAAGCATGGCAGATGCAATATAACATGGATAAATGTGAGGTTATCACTTTGGTGGCAAAAACAGGAAGGCAGATTATTTATTATCTGAATGGCAATAGATTGGGAGAAGGGGAAGTGCAACAAGACCCGAGTGTCCTTGTGCACCAGTCGCTGAAGGTAAGCATGCAGGTGCAGCAGGTGGTTAAGAAGGCAAATGGTATGTTGGCCTTCGTAGCAAGAGGGTTTGATTACAGGAACAAGGATGTCTTGCTGCAGTTGTACAGGGCCTTAGTGAGACCACATCTTGAGTATTGTGTGCAGTTTTGGTCACCTTATCTGAGGAAGGATGTTCTTGCCCTGGAGGGAGTTCAGCGAAGATTCACCAGGCTGATACCTGGGATGGCAGGAATGACGTATGAGGAGAGATTGGGCTTGTACTCGCTGGAGTTTAGAAGAATGAGAGTGAATCTCATTGAAACAGTGAGGAGGTCGCGGTGACGAGGAGGACGGAGCGGCTGAGGGACATCGTGCTCCCATGCCACTGGAAGCCATTGTATTGACTTTCTGAACGCGGCGCTGTATGAATAGCTGACGCGTCCCTACGGGGAGTGAACATTCCATTGTAATTGTACTGGTTACATATGGCAAATAAAATTGAATTGAATTGAAATGAAACTTATAAAATTCTGACCGGACTGGACAGACTAGATGCAGGAAGTATGTTCCTGATGGTCGGGGAGTCCAGAACCAGGGGTCACAGTCTAAGGATAAGGGGTAGGCCATTTAGGACAGAAATGAGGAGGAATTTCTTCACCCAGAGAGTGGTGAAGCTGTGGAGTTCTCTACCACAGAAGGCAGTAGAGGCCAATTCATTAAAATATTCAAGAAGGAGTTGGATATATTTTTTAAGGCTAAAGGGATCAAGGGGTATGGGGAGAAAGCAGGGACAGGGTACTGAAATTGGATGATCAGCCATGATCACATTGAATGGCGGAGCAGGCTCGAGGGGCCGAATGGCCTACTCCTATCTTCTATTGTTTTTTATGTTTCTATTTCAGATTTCCAGTAGCCGCAGTATTTTGCTTTTGTACATTTAACGTCTTGGCTTACAAGGCCCATTCTGCCCAAACGCACCTCAATCTTCTGATGAAAGGTCATCGACCTGAAACGTTAACAGTTTCTCTTTCCACAGATGGGGTCTGGCCTGCTGAGTGTTGCAGCATTTTCTGTTTTTAACCTCAATCTTGGTTGCCTGTAATCTCAACAAAGCTTCATTCACAGGCTCAATGTTCAATTGCCACAGCCTACATTGCTAAAACTGCACAACACAAGTCACAGAATTCTGCTCCCAAACAAAACTCTGGCATATCAATTGCTGTAGAGTTAATCAAACTTCATTATTTAGCTGAAGTAAACCAGTAGGTTAAGACCTACTATATTCAGTCTTCCTTCTGCTTCGAATCTAAATCAACCTTCACATACTAGTCAACAAATGGGCAAGGGGGGGGGGGGGGGGGGGAAAGGAAGAGAAAGAGGAATAGACAATAAAAGACATTGCTCCCAAGAATTTGATACCACAGAAATCTTGTTGGCATCAGCCCGTTTGTATGTATCTAAGGTTTTATTTTAGAAGCACACTAGTTATTTTGAAAGAGATAGTAGTTGTGGCCAACATGAACTTAAACAGAAATAGGAAGCTCCGAATGTGGACACATTTCCAAAACTAAAGACTGAATATCCTTCACGTCGGTCAAAGATAATGGCAAGGATCCGTAAACAAAATACTTTCTTTTTACACAGATCTGTGGAATTGACACTATGACTTGGAGGAATTAAACTGTGATACACACTGAAGTCTAAAACATGGGCGTGACTGTGATGTCCTATTCAAATGCCAAATAAAGATACACCTACTAGTGGAGAATGAAGCTCATGAATCTCAAGCTAAAATAGGAGCCAACATCATAAATGCCCTAAAAATGTTGATGAGTCCAGGGATTCAATGGCTCAGGCATGAATTGGCGCTAAAGATTTAAATTCCAGGAGGTAAACGTTCCCCAGTTAAGAGAGCAGAGAGGGAAGCGCGCCTCTCCAAACAGCAATGGTGATAAGGTCAAAGAGAACACCAACATTTCTCCTCCCTCTCCCCTTTTCCCCAGTTGGAATACTGGATGAATGAGGAAAATTTCTATACAATTTCAATACTTACCACAGCAATATTAGCAAAACGGGAAAGCGTAACCAGTTCACATTGAATATTCAACCGTATTTTTAATCACTTTAGTGTTGTTCCGTCAGAATATACACAACCATCGGGATCCTGCTCTGTATCCTCCATAATGCACATCATCACTTTTCTCATCTTTAAAAACTCCACCACTAGTTTCCATTAATACAATATGATTTATTAATAGTCTGCTGCAAGAGGCCTGTGTCTTGCAGTAATGTATTTGTTGACAATTCTAAACTTAAATATAGTTACAAACAATTCGGTATCTTCAGTAGTGCAACTTGCGCCAGCATGAAATGGCAAAACTTCCTTGCTATTCTGATAAAGTTGACAAAACTATTTATAGTCAAAACAAAGTATTGATATCATAGCTGAGACTATACACATTTGTACAGTACAAGTCTGACTAACTGAAGTAATATCTACGCTCTGTTAAATACTTAACAGCGTTGAACTGTGTGAACAGCACGTGAGGAAACCACACATGGTGCAGTTGTCTTCAGAGGCTCCCTTCTTACATTTCACAGCCCGACTAAGTAATCGGCTTCACCAGCATGAGTAAAACGTGCAACCAACGTATTGTGAATTGGAAGAACACAAGAGTACGAGATGTACATTTCTTACTTGAATTATTAGCTTTGATATTTTATGACTGACGGGTGGCAGCATTTAAACTTCCCACACCAGCCACAACTTACATGCACTCGAGATTACAGTCATCCGGAATATTCGATTAAGCTTCACAAATTAGTTTTTATTTAAAAACTGCTCTCCACTATGTTGAAAGATGTCATCTAAACAATAGTAAGTGTTGCATAAAATTGCATGGTCGAAAATGAGTAAGCAATACTAGATGAGTGATTAAATATGATGGAGCTGTTAAAGTGGTTCTCAGAATTTTAATATAAAATCACCAGATAATTTAAGATTGTGCCATGAAACACTGAAATACAGAACATACATTTTGCAGTTACCCAGAAATTACACATCGTGGAGAAAGAAAGCATATCAACATATTCAAAACCGCTCTGTATAAAGTAATTAAATCCCCCCATAAATTTTCAATTATACCGCCTTTTTTTTTTTTAAATAGGCCAGGATTTTTGCAAATTTTTGTATCATATTTACATCCTGCTCATAGGATATGCATGATAATCAAACCCTGAATGAATGCTTGTTCTCTTTTAAGACTGCAGGGTTTACAAACCCAGCCCAGAGTTATGAAAATTTTACAGGGTCCAATAAGCTTGTATTTAAAGTGAAACATTCTCGGTACGTACAGTAAGTAACGTAGCCCTCAGCATGTCTCCAGAACCAGTGCACTCGCATTTGTAACAAAGAAGTTACAAAATGTCCTCACTTATGCTACAAAACAGGACACAGGAAATGAAAAGTGAAATTAATTCATCGGTGAAGCGTTTGACTGGTGTGCACATGCACACATTGCTTTCCATTACTTGAACAGCAGAAATGGAAGTGGAGAATTATAGCAGCTAGTGTCAGTAAAGAACAAAGTGCTAACATGAAGAGTCTCAGGAGGGGGAAGAAAAAAAAAGTAAAACGTCCAACTTCTTGGCCTTCAACTGTCGCCCGTTTGTTAATCAGAACTCGTCTCTGATTTAATTACAGGTAATCCCAGATTCACTACTTTCACCGATACTTCACTAATCAAGGAATCTCTTTGGAACATGACCCTGAATTCCTGAAAATAGTGAAGGTCACACGGTGGTGCACTTCTGTAATTTACTTTTCAAGTAAGGTTAGCAGTCAAGTATGTGCAGTCCGGCAGTCACTATGTGTTGCTCATGTGACTCATGCTCTGAGGGTGGAGCTGCTGCCACATCTGTTGCTGCTGCAGCGCCAGCTGTTGTGACTGGTCCGACGTTGACAGAATGTTCATCAATGGAGAGAGACAGTTCTGTGGAATGATCAAACCTGTTAAAACAAAATTAGAAAATGTAGGTTAAACATAATTAAAAAGTACATCGGTGTGATCACAACCTTCATTTTCTGAGAGTAAAAAGTAGCATTCTGATCAGATTTCAGGGTCACACCAAACCCAAGTGACAGTATCGACCAGTTTTGCACCCAAGTTACCAACCGATGAACCAAAACACAACATTCAAACATTAAGACGCGTGGATAGAAGATACAAAATTAGCAGGGCAATCTCTCGCGGCCGTCTGCTTCAGTCACATGGGATTTTATCAGTAGCCTGTAATCGGCCACGGTCCCAATCACAGAAACATAGAAGATAGGAGCAGGAGTAGGCCATTCGGCCCTTCGAGCCTGCTCCGCCATTCAACGAGATCATGGCTGATCATCCAAACCCTAGCACCCGGTCCCTACGCCGACAGCCATCCCACACAAGCCCTATCCCCGTAACCCCGCGTATTTAATCCCCCCTAACACTAAGGGCCAATTTTTATCTTGGCCAATCAACCTAACCCGCACATCTTTGGACTGTGGGAGGAAACCAGAGCACCCGGAGAAAACCCACGCAAACACGGGGAGAATGTGCAAACTCCACACAGTCACCCGAGGCCGGATTTGAACCCGGGTCTCTGGCGTTGTGAGGCAACAGTGCTAACCACTATGCCACCGCGCTGCCCCATCCCCAGAAATAAGGCCCCATCCTTGTTGGTCACACTGGTCAGTGAGGAGGGATCTCTCTTTCCAGGATAAAGGCTAAACAATGAGAGTGATTGATTCCGAGCGTGAATGAGGAATTTGACGCCTTCTTGGGTCTGATCTCTGACTTCCTGAAACCTACAAAATGTTTGCCTCTCCAAACCTTGGTACTGCAGGTATGAAGCTGGGCACATCCAAAGTGCAGTAGCCTATGAACACAATCTTCCGAACTAAAGCATCACTGATCTGCAACTAGGAGCAGGAAGAAGCTAACCCTTACTGAGAAGTCAAGCTCTGGCATTAATAGGTGGCAAACAAACAATGTACTTCGATCCTTTGAGAGTTTTTGTAAGGCTGTACTAGAACAGGGTGCTCAAATCTGGCTGAGAATGGACTGTACTAAATAAGTTTGTTCTTGTGAAATCTACTTCCACCGCTCTTTCAGGCAGTGCATTCCAGATCAAAACTCGAAATTATGCCCTGTACATCCAAGTCATATATCTATCCATCTATATCAAACAGACCTAATACTGACCCCTGGGGGATACCACTGTATATTTCCCTCCAGTCTGAAAAACAACTGTTCACCACGACACTTCACCCGGCTACCGACCATAGAACATATATATCAAACGCTGCCTACGGAGGGCACGGTCCATCATCAAAGACCCTACCCACCCCAGCCACAGTCTGTTCGCCCTCCTACCATCTGGAAGACGCTACAGATGCATTCGCACTCGTACGACCAGATTTAGGAACAGCTTCTTTCCCAGGGCTGTCATCCTACTGAACTCCACAAATAAACACTAAAGCCTGCACATCTGCCGATGCACTTTATTATGGTCATATTTATGCTAATATATATGTACAAATGTATGTTGAAATGTTTAAGTGTCCTAATCCAAATTGTACACTCTCGGGAGCCGCAAGCCTACATTTCGTTGTACTGCACTTGTGCACTAACAATGACAATAAAAGTTGATTTGATTTGATTTGATTAACCAATTTCGTACCCACCAAGCCACTGTCCTGTTAATCCAATGGGCTTCAATTTTGTTAACAATATTATATGGTACTTCAGCAAAAGCCTTTTGAAAGTCCATACACACAACCACACTACCCTCATCAATCCTCTCTGTTACTTCAAAGAACTCGATCAAGTTAGTCAAACCCAATTTGCCCTTAAATAATCAGTGCTGACTTTAATTTATTTACCCATACTTTTCCAAATCCCAATTAATTGTGTCCTGGATTAATGTCTCCAGGGAGCTCTGGTTGCCCTACCTTTCCGGCTCGTGGGAATGTACCTTGACTGTACCCGAACCATGTCCTCTTTAAAGGCAGTTCGATTACAGTTTTGCCTGCCAATCTTTGATTCCCATTTACCTGGGCCAGATCCATTCTCAACCCACTGAAATTGGCTTTCCTCCAATGAAGTATTTTTACTCTAGATTGCTCCCTGTCCTTTTCCATAGCTAGTCTAAGGAGGATTGGAAGATTGTGGCCAGAGCCTCCGCAATTTCCACCCTTACTTCCTTCAGCAACCCAGAATGCATTTCATTCGGACCGGGTGACTTTTCTTGGAGCGCTGCCAAACTTCTGTATCTCTTTTTATCCGATCCAATTTCTTGACCAACTCATCCTTTACCATGACATTGACAGCATCCTCCTCTTTAATGAAGACAGGTGCAAAGTACTCTTTTAGTACCTCAACCATACCCTCTGTCTCCACAAGATGATCTCCTTTTTGGTCCCTAATCGACCCCACACTTCCTTTGACTTTTACGATTCATATCTTTATAAAAGACTCTCCCTTTTATGTTACCTGCGAATCTATTCTCATACACTCTCTTTGCCCCTCTTATTTCCCCTTTCAGTTCTCTGTACTTTCTGCATTCAGCTTGGTTCTCTATTGAATTATAAACCTGACATTTGAAACATGGGGTACAGTAGCATAGTGGACGAGTAATCCAGAGGCCTGGACTAATGATCCAGAGACATGAGTTCAAATCCCACCACAGCTGCTGGGGAATTTAAATTCAGCTAATTAAATAAATGTGGAATACAAAGCTAGTATCAGTAATGGTGACCGCGAAACTACCAAATTGTCGTAAAGCCCCATCTGGTTCACTAATGAAGGAAATCTGCCGTCCTTACCCGGTCTGGCTGATATGTGACTCCAGACCCACAGCAATGTGGTTGATTTTTAACTGCCCTCTGAAATGGCTGAACAAGCCACTCAGTTGTATAAGGTGGCTCATCACCACCTTCTCATGGGCAATAAATGCTGGCTTTGCCAGCAATGCCCACGTTATGAATGAATAAAAAAAAAATCAATTCTACAGCTGCAGGATATCTAGATTGTGCTACATAGGCTGGCAATGGTTTATGTTCCTTATATTACACATGTACTTTTTTCCACTGGAATGCTCAGTACAGGAAACTTTGTGCTATCCGGCACCGAGCTGTTGCCGTTCCCTCAAAACTGCTGGACACACCAGTGTTAATGTTGAAGCATACAGAGCTTTTCATCTCCGTATCTGACAACAGACACTGTTGCTTAGCAACAGCTTCTAAACAGTCGGCCCGTACCTTGGAAGCGTCTCTCTGAAGCTGTTGCTAAGCTACAGAGACTTTGCAGAGCCTGACTGTTGGAAAAAAAAAAAGCCACGAGAAGAAAAAAAAACGAACAAAACGGCTCCTGATTTTTGCTGGTGGCTCGAGCTTGCCGGACATTTAGCCTCCGGATTACACAAAGTTTCCTGTACAGCTCAGGCACAAATGGCCCAGTGATATTTCCTACCCAGGACCCAAGTAAACACTGCACTACACAGGAGCTAATAGCAAAAGCTCTACATACAAAGGAGTTAATTGGGAGAGTAGACCAAGAGTGTTGCTCTCCTCAATTTAGCTTCAAGCTGTAGCAGTCTCCATTAACGGAGAGCAAAGTATGTTCGAAGTGAAAACGCATGCACAGAGCAGCCATGATAAATTGTCCACTGCGCAACATAATTACATCGTGATATCAACCAGTGACATTGTGACTTTGTAAAACGTACAAGGATGGAAGTGCCGAGGTGACAATTGCACGGTGTATCACAGGAGTGTGGTTCTACAAATCAAAGGCGGCAGCACTTTCCTGGCAGATAGGAGAGTCGCCAAGACCCACAGAAAATAACGAGTCTCCCCGGCTGCCAAAGAATGATCAATTTTATCTGCATCTGGCCGCTGGCTATGGGGCCCAGCAGTCAAAGAACACAATAAAAACAGCTAAAGATTACTAGCGACTTAATACATAAAAGGTTAAAGGGATTCTCCACTCCTCCAAGGGTTGAAAACACGAAAATAAAATCCAAAATGGAGCTTGTGATGGGAACACTGAGAAAAGAACAGCCCTAATTTTACGAACCCAAGTTAGTTACACGAAAGTGGGATGCCATGTGTGGTTATCATTCGACAAGACCCCCCGCAGGCACATTAATTCGCTGACAGGAACTGATTTATTGCATTTTTTGACAGGCAAATTACAAGCCAGCCTCACTATAAAGCAAATTGCAATGTTTCCGCTTTCTGTAGAATACTAATCCATTGCACGCACTCACCTACAATCCTTTGCCCATCTTCTGTTTTTAATCGCACAATCTGCATTTTTACATTTGTCCCACTCACTGAGGCCAAGACTCCTTCCACTTTTGTCCAGACACTAAGAACTGAACCACAGAGGACGTGATACATACGGCACCGCAGCCCAACTTCGCAAACCATTCCAAGGCTTACTTTCTTGCAGTTTCCACGCCTATTAACATAAAACAATGAGTTACAAAAGGAGCAGTTTCACTCTCCAAAGACCCCTCGGGATCTGAAGTGCATGAGGACTTGTCTGCAGTTGATGGTGTTGGTTCACCATCATGAAGCCTGTATCCAGAGGAATGAGGCAGACATCCTTCCCCACTCAACTTCTTTCCACGTTAACACAGAATTAATGACATTGCTAATGAATTTTTATAGCTGAATTAAAATGGCTGACACATAGCTACAGCTCTGATTCCAACACATGCAGCCTAGGTCCAAACCCCCACATCTACTAAACCTATGGGTAACTACTAGATGGACCACAGTGCAATTATAGCAAGCCATTAACAGAGGCTCTGGCTGGGAAAGATACTGCGTGGAAGCGGGAAAGCCAGGAAAAGAATAACATTTCTTAAACAAGTGAAAATCTGTAACAGAGACAACACATTGCACCATTCAATCAAAATCAAATCCAAGAGAAACAATGTTTGGAGAGGAAAAAACACTCCTTTGTTGGTACATTGCAGTTTCTTCCCAACATTAACACGGCCCACTGACCCTGCTCTAGCACTTACTCTAGTTAGATATGGTTGGCTCTCTTTTTAATCACAATTCCCCATATCCTTTAACATGCTTACTTCCCAAGTATCTACCCTTCTTTAAGGCACCTCAATTGATTCTGCTTCTGGGGCAGTGCCTTCCACATTCTCACACCCTCTGCATGAAGACCATTTGTGTTGGAGTAAAAAATCCACAAGTCAGAGACAATATAGGACTCATGTAACATCAATCTTTCATACAAATCAAGGAACCACTGCAAGATGACCAATGATGCTTTGCACCATCACGTGGACATGGTTTTGCAAAAGTGCTCATTTTCACTGCAGTTGCAATTCAAACTCGAGCGTTTTTTTTATTGGAAATTACTAACTACTTCGTTCTCCAATGAAATTGAACAAACTGGAAACCAACTACCATCCCTCTCCGAATACCTAACCCAGACCACTGACTGGGATGCAGCTCGAGATGGTTGTTCTCTAATTTTCTCTACCTGCAATAAAACGTCTAGCATGAGCTTGCTAGTTCCCATGCATCAACACATTGCTGGAGCTCCACAACACCACTGTGCGGTCTCCTGCTTCCTCCCAGATTAATACCAATTTTAAGTTCCCTATTGGCACAATGCTTCCTCCTGTAGTTTTGGGAAATTTCTACAGTCCCGACAGCCAGTCTTCCTGGTATGTCACTGCCACTCTAAACAGAAAACTTGCATTCGGTCACTCTGAAAGGGGTACACTCGCATAGTACAACTTTCATTCCAACTCCGAGCCATCTAGTAAAGAACCAAGAGTAACAGAACTGGAGAGTAACAAGCTCGAATTACTGGTGATTTAAACTTGAGTTGACTACGCAGTGACAGCACATCACCCTTAGAGAACTTAAGCATCCACCCAACAACTATTGTTCATTACTTAATTGATGTACAAATATCTTCAGACATCAGCACTTGTCTTGGTATGTTGAAAAGTCTATGAGAGGACACAAGTTAACTGGCAGTGCTGCTCCATCTCTTCAGACACTGAAGGACAGAGGTCCTGAAACTCATCACCTGGCCCACAGAATTGTTCAAGGAAAAGAACCCTCCAAAGCCATCTCTCCATTATAAAGTACAACACACGTATTTATATAGCAGCTTGAACAGGAAAAACACCGCAAAGCGCTTCAGAGAAGTGTAATTAAAAAATTGGACATGAGCCAAAGAAGGAGATATCAGGAAGGTGACCAAAGAGGTGGGTTTTAAGCAGGGTCTTAAAGGAGGTGAAAGAGGTGAAGGGGTTTAAGGAGGGAGTTCCAGAGCATGGGGCCCAAGCAGCTAGACATGGCCACTAATGGTGGAGCGTAGGCCTGGAAAATACACAACAGATCAGAGTCAGAGGAATGGAGAGTTCCGGGTTGTTGGGGGGGGGGGGTTATGGGGCTGGAGAATGGCTTTGCTATTCCCAGTATTTAACTGGAGGAAACTGCAGCTCTTCCAAGTCTACATTGGACAAACAGGCTGACAACACAGAGGCAGCAGAGTGATAGAGCTGGGTATCATCAGCGTACATGTTGCAAGCTGAAGTCGCCATGGGGTGTATGTAGATGAGGAAGATGAAGGGAGCAGGGTTAGATCGTTGAAGGACTCTGCAGGTAAGTGTACAGGGGCAGGAAGAGAAGCCAATGCTGGAGATGCTCTGGCCATGATCAGATAGTTAAGAGTGTTAAGATAGTTATGCCATGGCAGTCCCTCCAAGCTGGACAACAGAGGAGAGGTGTGGGGGGAGGATGGTGTGGTTAACCATGTCAAAAGCTGCAGAGAAGTTGAGAAAGACAAGGAGGGATATTACATAACTGAGAATTTCAGGTGAGACTTTGGTTCAGACCTTTTCATTGCTGTAACGGTGCAAATCTAATTGGAAAGATTCAAACATGGAGTTGCGGGAAAGGTGGGCACAGATGTGGGAGGTGACTATATGTTCAAGGATTTTGGATACGAGGGGGAAGTTGGAGATGGGGCGGTAGTTTGCAAGGATAGATAGAGGGATCGAGGGGGATCTGAGGTAGCATTGACACAATTAGAGGAAAATAGTACAACGTTGAGACATTTTAGCCATTTTATTTTACGTCCATACTAACCAATATGCATGAGTACAAGTGTTTGCAGATGACTTGTACTGTTCCATCCAATGTGACTCTGCTTCCCCAGAGGATACCTGTGAAGATAGTTACAAAAAGGTTAAATGTTACATCAGAAACAGTTCTCAATTAAAAAGTTTGCCCCCTTGCCAGCTCCAGTTTTAGTCGGCTACAATGGCATATATCAAGTTTAAATAAAAACACTGCGAATGCAGCAGTGCTTCACCTATTCCAGGTCCTGCAATGAAAAAACAAGGTAATTCAGGATGTAGGCATATTGGCCTAGAAATTCACTAGGCTTAGCGCCCCATTTGGGGCGCTGGAGGGCCTAGCGCCGGAGTTATGGCCAGTTGGCAAATTCAGTGGGGCCCTTCCGTCGGCGTTACACCGGTTGCGCTGCGCCGGCACCGATGACGTCATCGGTGTGCGCAGCGTCCCGGTTGCCGTGGTGACGGGCCCCAGCGCCGAAATTCAGTTGCGGCCGCCTCGCCCGTGGCAGCCGCAACTAAGACTTTGGCAACCGAGTCTTGCAGGAGTTAGCGCCGGCGCATTAAGGTCGCGCGGCAGCCGGCCGCTTTCCCGCCGGCCGCCTGCCCGCACCTCCCTCCCCGGACTCCTCCACCCCCCCCCCCCACCCCCGGAACAGATGCGTCTGGCCTGCAAGCCCGGCACTTGTCCGAGGTGCCGGGCTCATTTCTCTGAACATTTGAACGGCCAGCGGGCGGGTGCAGGCAGCTCCTCCTTAACTGAAGGAGGAGGCCTGCACTTCCCCAGCCTGCCGCACCACATCGGGTGCCGCAGCGCCGGAATTGCGCCGCAATGCGGCACTCAGCGCCCATTTCGAGGCGCTGGCACCCTCTAGTAGCGCCGGCAGCCGTTTGGGCGCGGCGCTACTGAATTTTTGGCGCGCGCAGGGGACTTAGCGCCGGCGCTAAATTTCCAGCGCTAAAGCCCTGGCGAACCCACAACCGAATTTCTAGGCCATTATCTCCAAAGTGGGCTCAGTTTAATGTTCTAACACAAGCAAGGCCACTTATTGCTTAATGCACATTTAATTAGCTCATTTTAGTCAATGTTCTTTCACCTTTTTATATTTCTTTTTTAGGTCAATATAATTCTCTAGTTTGAGCTGTTTGCCAGTGTTTGGTCTGTACATCATAAACAGTCGCTTCTTGCTGTTAACTTCCTTGACCAGAACTGCCGTCTTTTTATTATTCCTTATCTGGAACAAAGGACAATTAAACGTGCTGTTATTGACAGTTGAAGATAAGCTGGCTATTTCACAGTACGCCATTGTAACCCATTTTGTGGCACAACATACACCCAGAGACTGCCTTTTAACCACATTTGTTAATGTGGGTTTTGGAGATGGGATTTCTGATGTTCATGCCACCCCCGGGAGTTAATAGAACGAGGAATATGGGGGGAGGGATGAGAGATGTGTGACGCACTGTCTAATGGATAGTGACCCCCTTGATGGGCCTCCCCGTTTCAATGTGTGTAAATGCAAATACAGAAGATATACACAAATGCAATCATTTTCAATGGTTTTTACATAAATTCTGTATTCATTGCACTCTCTGAAAACATGCAGGAAAAAGTGAGCGACATTTTTCAGAAACAAATGAAGTACTTTGAATCCTCAATGGCTTGACTGATGGACAAAGGACATCAATGTCACAAATTAATGTAATCTCTTCATTTCCAGAGTAACATCATTTCTGCCCAGTGGGGGGGAAGTTCTGCATTTGTGGGTAGAATGGAGCAGCATCAGTTCCTGAGCCACACTTCCTTTGTTTATTGTAGAAACGGGCAGAGCAACCCGATAAACACAGCCTCTACTTGGTTAAATTGTATTCCTTTTGTGAAGTAGGTTTGGTAGCGGAAATTCACAGCATGTTCAAAACAGGCCAGTCAGGTGACGGAGTCACTCGGCCCAGGTGACGAATTTAGCAACTCACCAGCACCCAGCAATGAATCTAATCTAGGGCCTAGAAATTTGGTATAGCCGCGTTTGGGGCGCTAGTCCTGGCGATGCGCAAAGTTTAGCGCCACCTAGCGTGATATTGGGTTGCAGCGCCCCTAAAGGTGATTGCGGCGCTAAATCAGGCGCTGCACGCTACTCTTAAGGCGCTAACCCGACGGCGCAACCCAATTTCGCGGCGGCGGGTCGCAGCGAAGGTGCGGCCAATAATCACTTTCCCTGAGACACACAGGCGCCGGCCAGCTCTTAAAGGGGCAGGTCAATTGGCATCACCAGACACACTCACTGCCTTAAGAACATAAGAAATAGGAGCAGGAGTAGGCCAATCGGCCCCTCGAGCCTGCTCCGCCATTCAATAAGATCATGGCTGATCTGATCCTAACCGCCAATCTACTATCACAGAACCATCTCCCGAATCTAACAGAATTAGACACACGAAATAGGAGCAGGATCAGGCTACACAGCCCCTGGGCCCGCTCCGCTACCCACAGGGCCATGACCGATCCGAACCTAGACTCATGTCCAAATTCCTGCCCGCTCCCCGTAACCCTTAATTCCCTTTACTTCTAGGAAATTGTCTATTTCTGTTTTAAATTTATGTAATGATGTAGCTTCTACAGCTTTTTGGGGCAGCATATTCCATGGACCTACCACCCTCTGAGTGAAGTAGTTCCTCCTCATCTCAGTTTTGAAAGAGCAGCCCCTTATTCTAAGACTATGCCCCCTAGTTCTAGTTTCACCCATCATCGGGAACATCCTCCCCGCATCCACCCGATCCAACCCCTTCACAATCTTCTATGTTTCAATAAGATCGCCTCTCATTCTTCTGAACTCCAATGAGTAGAGTCCCAATCTACTCAACCTCTCCTCATATGTCCATCCCCGGGATTAACTGAGTGAACCTTCTTTGTACTGACTCGAGAGCAAGTACGTCCTTTCTTAAGTATGGACACCAAAACTGTACGCAGTATTCCAGGTACAGTCTCACCAATACCTTGTACAACTGAAGCAATACCTCCCTATTTTTATATTCTATCCCCCTAGCAATGAAAGCCAACATTCCATTGGCCTTCTTAATCACTTGCTGCACCTGCATACTAACCTTTTGAGTTTCGTGCACCAGGACCCCCAGATCCCTTTGTACTTCAGTACTTTCCAGTTTTTTGCCATTAAGATAATAACTTGCTCTACGATTTTTCCTGCCAAAGTGCATAACCTCACACTTTCCAGTATTGTATTCCATCTGCCAAATCTCTGCCCACTTACTTAGCCTGTCTATATCCCCTTGCAGGTTTTTTTATGTCCTCCTCACTCACTACTTTCCCTCCCATCTTAGTATCATCTGCAAACTTTGATATGTTACATTCGGTCCCCTCCTCCAAATCGTTAATATAGATTGTAAAGAGTTGGGGACCCAGCACTGACCCCTGCGGAACACCACTAGTTACTGATTGCCAGTCCGAGAATGAACCATTTATCCCAACTCTCTGCCTTCTGTTAGATAGCCAATCCTCTATCCATGCCAGAATATTACCCCCAATCCTGTGATTTTTTATCTTAAGCAATAATCTTCTGTGTGGCACCTTGTCAAATGCCTTTTGGAAGTCTAAATACACTACGTCCACTGGTTCCCCTTTATCCACCCTATATGTTACTTCCTCAAAGAACTCCAGCAAATTTGTCAAACATGACTTCCCCTTCATAAAACCATGCTGACTTTGTCCTATTAAATTATGATCCAAATGTCCTGTTACTGTCTCCTTAATAATGGACTCCAATATTTTACCTACCACAGATGTTAGGCTAACTGGTCTATAGTTTCCAGCCTTCTGTCTACTGCCCTTTTTAAATAAGGGTGTTACATTAGCAGTTTTCCAGTCTGCCGGGACCTTTGCTGAGTCCAGGGAGTTTTGGAAAATTACCAATGCATCCACAATCCCTACCGCCACTTCCCTCAAGACCCTAGGATGTAAGCCATCAGGTCCAGGTGATTTATCCGCCTTGAGTCCCATTATTTTACCGAGTACCGCTTCCTTAGTTATTTTGATCGTGTTTAGCTCCTCCCCCCCTTTAGCCCCCTGTTTGTCCAGTGTTGGGATATTCTTAGTGTCTTCTACTGTAAAGACTGATGTAAAATATTCATTCAGTGTTTTTGCCATCTCCATATTTCCCACCGTTAATTTCCCGGTCTCATCCTCTAAGGGACCAACATTTACTTTAGCCACCCTTTTTCTTTTTATATAACTATAAAAACTCTTACTATCTGTTTTTATATTTTTTGCTAATTTACTTTCATAAGCTATCTTCCCTTTCTTAATCAATCTTTGTTATTTTTTTGCTGTCTTTTAAAGTTTTCCCAATCCTCTATCCTCCCACTAGATTTGGCTACCTTATATGCCCTTGTTTTTAGTCGAATACTAATTTCTTTACTTAGCCACGATGGCTGTCTTTTCTTTTACACCCTTTTCTTCTCAGTGGAATATATATTTTTTGGAAGTTGTAAAATAACTCCTTAAATGTACACCACTGATCGTGTATCGTCTTACCCTTTAATCTATTTTCCCAATCCACTCTACTCAATTCCGCTCTCATACCTTCATAGTCTCCTTTATTCAAGCTTAGCACGCTTGTTTGAAATCCAACCTTCTCACCCTCTAATTGAATATGGAATTCAACCATGTTATGGTCACTCATTCCAAGGGGATCCTTTACTAGGACATTTTTAATTAATCCTGTCTCGTTACTGTAGTGTATGTGCCTTTAAGAGCCCCATGTGTACTGCAATGCCGGTAATGGCCACTCGGGCTATATAAGCCTGTATATTGTGTTGTATCCGTTAGTTCCCCTCCAGACTTTGTTTAGTAAACACCTATGAAACCAACTCCTGTCTTCAGTGTCTCTATCAACACACAGACACAACAGTGGCGACGAAGTGGAAACGGACTTACCTACAATTCGGCAGCACCTCAAGGACATCGATTCCTCTGGCGTCCAGAAGAATCAAGAAGTGAAAGAAGCTGTTGTTTCACCAGCTGGCCAAGCTGGTGGCAGGTACTGCGGCAATCCTTCCTGGGCGTCAGGCTGGGGCTCCAGCGGCTGGCTCTGCAGCTGGGCCAAGCAGCGAAAGCGGAGGCAAGCAGTAACAGACGGGGAGGGAGCACTTGGGAGACGGCCGGCGCTGCAAGCAGGTCGGCGTTCAGACCTAGAGAGTCCGGCGGGAACGAGCCTCCAACTGTAAATAAATAAATAAATAAAAGAAGAACGGAAACCGCGGGAAACAGCGTTGTCATCGGCAGGAAAGCGCGGGAAGCGCCATATCTTTTCTGCAGAAAAGAAAGAAAAGCGCGGGAAGCGCCATATCTTTTCTAAGATGCCTAAGTCTGGCAATATTGATGCTTTTGATAACGAGATAGAGGATTGGACCACATATGTGGAAAGAGTGGAGGTATATTGCACCGCAAATGGAATAGATGAAAAAAAAGCTTCAGTACTGCTAAATCTAATGGGCGCAAAGACATACGGGCTGTTACGAAATTTAATCACTCCAGCCAAACCAAAGGACAAGAATTTTTAAGAAATTGTTGATACCCTACAGGAGCACTTAAACCCAACACCGCTGCTGATAGCGGAACGATTCAAATTCTTCAAGAGAAATCAACACAAGAATGAAAGAAACACTGATTACCTCACCGAATTAAGAAAGCTATCAAAACACTGCCAATTCGGGGCAGGACTAGCAGATTATCTTCGACACAAATTCGTCTGCGGTCTCCTAAGTGAAGGAACACAGAAAAGACTGCTTTCTGAGAAAGATTTAACACTGGACAAGGCTTTCAGTATGGTTGTATCATACGAAGCAGCTGCAGAGATACAACAAAAGACACAGGACTTCGGCACCCATGAAATGACACAGGGTTTCGAGAGATGTTATCGCTGCGGCAGATCCACCCATGACCAGAGGGACTGCTGGTTCAAGGACAAAGCATGCAAACAATGCGGAAAGATTGGACACATTGCACGGGTATGCCGATCTGGACAAAATAAATCCACAGACAGGAAAAAAAAAAATCAAGAAAAGTACAGAAAGGTACAAATGATGACGGACAGTAGCTCCGAAGACCAGAAGAGCGATAGCAACTCTGAAAACAAGAGACTAAGCGGTCTCAAATTACATAATGTAATTGCCAAAGATGATTACCAGACCATTTGGGTTACCCTCACGATAGCAGGGTCCCCAGTTAAAACGGAGCTAGATACAGGGTCAGCTCTGACCGTCATAAATCGACGGGATTACGAGCGGCTATTTCCACATATACCTTTAAAAGACACATCCATTATCTTGAAAACATATACGGGGCAGAAAGTATACCCCAAAGGAAAAATAAGGGTGCCTGTTGTATACAACGGCAAGGAAATACAAAAGTTGTATTTATACATTCTACAAGATGGTGGCCCACCGCTGTTGGGACGTGAATGGATCAGGAAAATACGTTTAGACTGGCACTCCATTCAGGCACTGACGGTGACCAGTAAGAAAAAAAACGATGATGACGTCATACCTGAACGATTAAAAGACATCTTGGCCAACGCCAAAGTAGTGTTTCAAGAGAAACTGGGAACCTTGAAAGGCATCACCGCCTCAATAAAAGTGGAAGATGCAGCAATCCCTAAGTTTTTTAAAGCAAGACCGGTGCCATACACAATTCGTCCAGCAGTCGAGGCAGAGCTGGAGAATTTGGAAAATGCAGGCGTATTATCCAAAATAGATTGGAGTGAGTGGGCAACACCCATCGTTCCAGTCATGCAGAAAGCATTGAATAATGATAAATCTGAAGAACAGAGAAAAATTCGCATCTGTGGAGACTTCAAGGTGACTGTAAACCCGGTCCTTCACATGGTACAGTATCCTCTTCCGAGGATAGAAGATATTTTCGCCTCACTATCCGGAGGGAAACGTTTCACCAAAATTGACTTGGCACAGGCATATCTACAGATGGAGGTTGAAGAGGCCTCTAAAAAATCTCACGATAAATACACACAAAGGTCTGTACCAGTACAATCGACTGGTTTTTGGAGTAGCATCCGCTCCAGCTATCTGGCAAAGAGCTATGGAGCAAGTCCTCCAAGGGATTCCGGGGACTCAATGCTACCTAGACGACATCCTTGTAACAGGAGAAAACGACAACGAGCACCTTGCCAATTTGGAGCAGGTGCTCACTAGGCTGAGAGAACAGGGCCTACGAGCAAATCGCCCCAAGTGCGAATTTTTCCAAAATCAAATATCATATTGTGGCCACATAATTAATAAGGAAGGGTTGCATAAGTCACCTGAAAAAATTGAAGCGGTCATAAAAGCCCCAGCACCTGAAAATGTTTCACAATTAAGGTCGTTCCTGGGATTAATAAATTACTATCATAAATTTTTACCGAACTTATCAACTCTTCTACACCCTCTTAATGAACTGCTACAAACAGGAGTAATTTGGAAATGGAGCGAAGACTGTAAACGTGCCTTCCATAAATGCAAAGACTTAATCACGTCCAAAGAAGTTTTGGCTCATTTCAACCCATCACTGTCGATCAGACTGGCGTGCGATGCATCCCCTTACGGCATAGGAGCAGTATAATTGCATAAATTCCCCGATGGCTCGGAACGGCCGATAGCTTTTGCGTCACGCTCATTCAACTCAGCTGAGCGTAACTATGCCCAAATCGACAGGGAAGCACTCAGCCTGGTATGGGGAGTGAAGAAATTCAACCATTACCTACACGGGCAAAAATTTACCTTGTTGACTGACTATCAACCCCTCGTCTCCATATTCAACCCTAAAAAGGGTGTTCCCATTATGACAGCGTAAAGGCTAGAGGTGGTCCCTTTTTCTAGGGGCACACCAATACAACATAGAATACAAAAGATCAAAACAGCATGGGAATGCTGACGGTTTATCGCGCCTACCGTTGCCAACGGTAGAAGAGGCACCTACAGTAGACCCAGTGGAGATGTTCCACTCAACCATAGTGGAATGTCTAGCAGTAACAAATTCTGCCATTGAAAAGGAAACGAGGAATGACCCGACTCTCTCACGAGTCTACGATTTAACGGTGAAGGGATGGCCAGCACATGGTGAACCACTGTTGCCAGCATTCTCGCAAAGAAGAGAACAGCTGTCAGTGTGCCGAGGAACCTTGATGTGTGGATCCAGAGTGGTGATTCCACCCAAACTCCAGGATAAAGTGCTAAAGGAGCTTCACGAGGGGCATCTGGGTGGAGTGAAAATGAAGAACCTAGCCAGAGCGTTTGTATGGTGGCCAGGTATCGATGGAGACATCGAAGAAATGACCAAGAGCTGCCTAGGATGCCAGAAGGTCCAAAACGCTCCACCCCAAGCCCCTCTACATCCATGGGAGTGGCCCTCATCTCCCTGGCAAAGGGTACACATCGACTTTGCTGGTCCATTTATGGACTCAATGTTCTTAATCGCGGTTGATGCACACTCCAAGTGGCCGGAGGTAATAAAGATGTCTTCCACCACCACGGAAAAAACCATCACAGTATTAAGGACCATATTTGCCAGGAATGGGCTGCCGGAACAGATCTGTTCTGATAATGGACCGCAATTTGTGTCCAAAGAATTCAGGAAGTTCTTAAAAAACAATGGGGTTAAGCACTACACGTCCGCCCCATACCATCCCGCCACCAATGGATTGGCTGAAAGGTTTGCCCAGACCTTCAAGAAGGCCATAAAGGCCATGGGTAATGAAGACATAAAACTTCAGCACAAGGTGGATAACTTCTTGTTCGCATACAGGAATGCAACACATATGGTTGCAAACCAAACTCCTGCCATGATGTTCTTCAATAGAAGCCTAAGATGCCGGCTGGATTTGATCAAGCCCAACATCAGAAGGGATGTGGAGAACCGGCAATTTCAAGGCATGAATGAAAGGCCAACTAGAACCTTCCAGATAGGTCAACAAGTTTTGGCCCGGGACTACCGTACCGAGAAATGGCAGCCTGGAACTATCTGCACACGACTAGGACCGCTGATGTATACCGTGGACATCGGAGAAAGCATAATAAGGCGCCATGCTGACCAGATCATAGTGTCATCCGAAAAGGGACAACCTACACCACAACTCTATACGCCTAACGATGAAGTAGAGACACCCATATCTACCTCCGATCCGGTGATACTGGAACCCGATGAACCCGACACTGGCATTCAAGCCGAATCAGCCTTGCCAAAAGAATCTACTACACCACCAGAAACTACTACACCACCGAGGCGTTATCCGGACCGAGTCAGGAAGCCTCCAGAGAGACTGACTTATAATTAATTAACTGCAGCAATGTATAGATTATTTTTCTTGTAACATGTAATTAATAATTACTTAAAATATTATGTACTGGTTGGCTAAAAGGGGAGGAATTGTAGTGTATGTGCCTTTAAGAGCCCCATGTGTACTGTAATGCCGGTAATGGCCAATCGGGCTATATAAGCCTGTATATTGTGTTGTATCCGTTAGTTCCCCTCCAGACTTTGTTTAGTAAACACCTATGAAACCAACTCCTGTCTTCAGTGTCTCTATCAACACACAGACACAACAGTTACACAGGACCAGATCTAAGGTTGCTTGCCCCCTGGTCGGTTCAGTTACATACTGCTCAAGAAACCCATCCCTAATACACTCAATGAACTCATCCTCAAGGCAGCCCTGCCCAATTTGATTTGTCCAATTAATATGATCGTTAAAATCCCCCATAATTATAGATGCTCCGTTATTACAAGCCTCAACTATTTCCTGATTGATACTCCGTCCAACAGAGTTGCAACTGTGCGGAGGCCTATAGACTACGCCCACTAGTGTTTTTTTCCCCTTATTATTCCTTACCTCCACACAAACTGTTTCATTATCCTGATCTTTTGACCCAATATCATTTCTCTGTTTAAGTGATTCCTTCCTTTATTAACATAGCCACCCCACCTCCCCTTCCTTCCTGCCTGTCCTTCCTGATCGTTAAATAACCTGGTATGTTTAATTCCCAGGCACTGTCACCCTGCAGCCATGTTTCTGTAACGGCCACAAGATCATACCCATATGTAGTTATTTGTGCCATTAACTCGTCTATTTGTAGGCCTTCAAAGCGGTGGGAGCCTACCTGTGGCGCACCAGCCTAGCAAGACATGGAAAGGGTGAGGCAGAGGGCGGAACGCCTCACTGATGGGGCATTGGATGCTTTGGTTGGCGCAGTGGAATCAAGGCCAAGGAAGATGGTCGGACTGTGATTGATGTTTTGGACAGTCTCCCGGGTGTGAGAACCAGTTATGTGTCAGTGTATTAGTTTAGCTTTCTGTTGCCATAGCTTTCTCATGTTTGAAGGAACCACATTTTGTGTAATGAAACACTTTCTTCATTTACAATGGCCATGCCTGCTATTTACATGCATCTTGCCCGTCACAGGTTTGGGGGTATCAGACCGGTTCCATTCCTGTTCTTGGAATGGCAGCAAGCATTCCGAGAGAGGGGCCTAGAAGCTACTTCTGATCAGCCTCTGACGCGCAGCCTGAGAAGAGCCGCTCGCGTAGAAGTTCAGCCCAGCAGGCATCTTCTCAGCCACCGACAGAGATGTCCTGCACTTTATCTGAGGCTGCAGATCTGGCTGAAGCAGCTGGCACAGCTCAGTCACCACCTCCTTTCTAAATCGCAGCCTTCTGACACACTGCTCCTCCTGCATGTTCATGTAGGAAAACTGCTGTCGGAAAACCCTGCCAGCATAAGGTCTGCTGTGGCGACGTCTGTTGGCCCGCCTCCGTCTGGCCATGCCCGCCCCCCTCTCCCAGCGTCTCAGTGCCCTTTCCAGATGATTCAGCAGCAGGACATTCCCCTGCAACGCAGCCCCCATAATAAGTGCCCACAGGAAGGTTCCCCGTTGTCAAGGCTCACCAACAGCAAGGTGATGGTCAGAAGGCTGAAGATTGTCTGCCTGCGCTGGCTCAGTGGTCAAATGGCTCTCAGTGTGCAGCTCAGCAACTCTTTGTAGCTCTCGAGGAAGTTGTGCTCCAAAAATGGCTGCCGCTTTTAAACCACACCAGTCCCCTTTAAATAATGCTCCTCCAGCCCGAGAGCGACTTGGTAAGGTTCCAGGTAAGCTGTCACTATTAGCGCCAGGCGCTACGGAGGGGGGGGCGCCACTGAATTTCTGGTCCGGGGCGCCCAAAAGGCGTTGCACACTCAAATGATGTCATAATCAGCCTGCGCCAATGAGCGGGCGCTAAATGCATGCTCAATATGGGGCGAGGCGCCCTGCGCCCGCCCGGAAATTGGCTAGCACCCCACTTCTCGGCCTCTTTAGGCATTAATCGGTGGCGCTAACAACCGAATTTCTCCCCCCCAATCTTTTACCTCCTCTTTAACAAGTCATGAGAACTGATCTTTCAAATGCAGAATAAAAAAAACTTGTGGGCCATTTTAAGTTTTTAGCAGGTGTGTAGACTGATGACACTCAGCTTTCAGCAGTTTTGTGGAATTCACAAATTTCCCAATCAGTTTTTTTTTAATACTGATTTTCACTTGGAATAAACACTTGTGAAACCACCTAATTTCCTAATTGTGTATTTTTAAAAAATGCAGCGTTGACCTCTTTCAGCTGTACAAGGAGGCGGCACAGGGTGTACGGCCTGCAACGTCCTATCTCCAGAACATCTCACCCAACCCTTCCCCACATTTATCTTCAGATTGATGTTTTTCCCAAAATAAACTTAAATTCCAGGAATGTTAAATGCAGAGTCATGCAATGACCCACGATAATAGACACACTGCCTGTCAACATTCACATCAACAAACAACAACCATCCTTGGTCCAGCTGCTTTCTGTGCCAGGCGATTTTTATAAACGCCAGAAACACCAATGCTTCATACGACTAAGTGCTGGCGAATTAAACCTCTGACCCCAGAACCCAAAGGCCAATTCTGAAGGGGATTTACATAGATAAAAACTGGTTCTTTCTGGGCCCATGCAGTCCTGATGTATCCAGGGGAGCTGGGTTTAGTTAATGCACAGTGTTACTTCACGGGCACCAGTGATCTCTTGGAGCTTGCGTCAAAGTTTAAGCGAGTTGAGGAGGAATTTCCTCCGAGTTTTTCCTCAAGTTGGCTGCAGCTTTTGCATCCCCCCCAACAGTCAGCATTACAAGTGTTTGGTGATGGAGGATTCACCACCCACCAGTGAGCATCGATGGAAGCCCTGGTCTTTTCTCACTCTTCTAGTTCTAGATAGCAATTCTGAATAATTCCAATACACCTTAAGATCAATTAAGACAGTCTGCTGCAATTTAAGAATATTCAAGACAGATAGGATTGCACATAGTAGCTCACAGCTCTTGCAGGGGAGCATTAGACGCCAATCCAGGGATCTCAGTTTAAGTTCCTGCTTTGAGTTATTTGAGCTCAATGGCCAAGATTCAATGTTCTTATTACAGACGCAGCACTCCATAAAGCAGAATTTAATCGGAAGAAAAACTCAGTTTCCGTCAACATTATTTTGAAAAATCTGCACTAGATCGTCTCCCAGCTAAAGGAGACGACGAGCAAAGCAGCAAATACTGTACAGATGCAAAATGTGCATTTGCGTTGTTCTAACTGATTCGGTTTCCGCAAAATCTTCTGGTCTACGAGGAAACAGTTTTCCCAAAAATTATACTCTTGGAAATTATCCAACCCGTAGGTAGCTTTCTCCTAGCGCCAAGCACAAAACACTCAGAATTTCAGCAAACAGCAGTTAGTTAAACTAGAAAATTAACTAGCTCCAGAGCGACCAACTTTTCTCCAATTGAATTCTGTACATTCTGAATAATGGTGCTGTATCAGGGGAGCTTCTTAGAGCCGAGGTGAAACATTTCATAGATACATAGATACATAGAAGATAGGAGCAGGAGTAGGCCATTCGGCCCTTCGTGCCTGCTCCGCCATTTAATGAGATCATGGCTGATCGTTTAATTCAGTATCCCGTCCCCGCCTTCTCTCCGTAACCCTTAACCCCTTTTGCCCGTAGAAATATATCTAATTCCCTCTTAAATATATTTAATGAGCTGGCGTACACTGCCCTCTGTGGCAATGAGTTCCACAGGTTCACCACTCTCTGAGTGAAGAAATTCCCCCTCATCTCTGTCCTAAATGGTTTAGCCCTTATCCTTAAATTATGTCCTCTAGTTCTGTTTTCACCCGCCAAGGGAAACATTCCTTCTGCATCCAGTCTGTCTAGACCTGTCAGAATTTTATACACTTCTATGAGGTCCCCTCTCAATCTTCTAAACTCCAGTGTGTACATCCCTAAACTACATAGTCTCTCCTCATAGGTCATTCCCGCCATTCCTGGTATCAGCCTGGTGAATCGCCGCTGCACCCCCTCCATGGCAAGAACATCCTTCCTCAGATGAGGCGACCAAAACTGTACACAGTACTCGAGGTGTGGTCTCACCAGTGCCCTGTACAGCTGCAGCAAGGTATCCCTGTTCCTGTATTCTAACCCTTTTGCTATGAAGGCCAGCATACCGTTTGCCTTCTTGACCGCCTGTTGCACCTGCATGCTCGCCTTCAGTGACTGGTGTACAAGAACACCCAGGTCTCTCTGTACTTCCCCCTCTCCCAATCTATTGCCATTTAAATAATAATTTGCCCTCCCGTTCCTGCACCCAAGGTGGATAACTTCGCACTTGTCCACATTATAGTGCATCTGCCATTTATCCGCCCAATCGCCCAGTCTGTCCAAATCGCTCTGGAGCTTCCTGGTCTCTTCCTCTGAGCCCACCCCACCTCCTAGTTTAGTGTCGTCTGCAAATTTGGAAATGCTGCATCCGACTCCCTGATCCAGGTCATTAATGTAAATTGTGAACAGCTGGGGGCCCAGGACAGATCCCTGTGGTACCCCACTTGTTACTGCCTGCCATTCAGAAAATGAGCCGTTTATTCCAACTCTCTGTTTTCTATCTGACAGCCAGTTCCCTATCCACGCCAAAACTTTCCCCTTTATCCCATGAGCCTCAATTTTCCATGCTAATCTTTTATGTGGGACCTTATCGAAGGCCTTTTGGAAGTCCAGGTACACATCTACTGGCTCTCCCCCATCTATTCTACCAGTTACTCCCTCAAAAAATTCCAATAGATTAGTCAAGCACGATTTACCCTTTGTAAATCCATGTTGACTCTGTCCTATCCTGTCCCCATTTGCTAAGTGCTCCGCTATTTCATCCTTAATGATGGACTCCAGCATTTTGCCCACAACTGATGTAAGGCTTACAGGTCTGTAATTACCTGCTTTTTCCCTACCCCCCTTTTTGAATAGTGGGGTAACGTTAGCTACCCTCCAATCCATCGGCACTGTTCCCGAGTCTAATGAATTCTGAAAAATCATCCTTAGTGCATCCGCTATCTCTAGGGCCACCTCCTTCAGTACCCTAGGATGCATGTTATCAGGCCCTGGGGATTTGTCCACCTTCAATCCCTTTAGCTTCCTTAACACCATATCCTTAGAGATATTGATTTGCGTCAGTTCCTCCTTTGCCAATGTCCCTATTTTTCCCGATATCCCAGGGAGGTTTTTTGTGTCTTCCTTCGTAAAGACTGACCCAAAGTATGCATTTAGTTGATCTGCCATTTCCTTATTTCCCATTATATATTCCCCCGTATCTGACTGCAATGGACCAACTTTGGTTTTCACCAGTCTTTTCCTTTTGATATATTTATAAAAGCTTTTGGAGTTAGTTTTTATATTTTCCGCCAGCTTGTTTTCGTAAGCTATTTTGCCCCTCTTGATCATGCCCTTTGCCCTCCTTTGCTCTATCTTAAACTGTTCCCAATCTTCCGCTCTGGCGCTTTTTTTGGCTATTTTATACGCCCTATCTTTGGATTTTATGCTGTCTCTAATTTCCCCTGTTATCCACGGTTGAGTCACCTTTTTAGATTTCCTTTTATGCCAGATTGGTATAAACAATTTTTGCAATTTTGTCATTCTATCTTTAAATGTTTGCCATTGTTTATCTACCTCCAGTCCTCCCAGGAACGTTGTCCACTCAGACCTACTCAGTTCCCGTCTCATGGCATCATAATTCCCCTTGTTTAAATTCAGGACCTTAGTCTCTGAGTCAATTTCTTCGCTCTCCATTTCGAGTGAGAAATCGATCATGTTATGATCGCTCTGACCCAAGGGTCCCCGTACAACAAGATTACTGATTAGTCCCTTCTCATTGCACAGTACCCAGTCCAATATAGCCTGTTCCCGAGTTGGTTCCTCGACATATTGATCCAGATAACCATCCCTCAAACACTCAAGGAATTCCTCCTCCTCATTATTTTTACTGATTAGGCTAGTCCAATCTATATGTAAGTTAAAGTCACCTATGATGACAGCTGTGCTCTTATTGCACGCTTCTCTAATTTCCCTCGTGATGCCCTCCCTAACCTCTATTTTACTATTTGGAGGCCTATATACCACTCCTATTAATGTTTTTCGCCCCTCGCTATTTCTTAGCTCCACCCATATAGATTCTGTATTAACTGAGTTAATATCCTTCCTTTCAATTGCATTTATCCCCTCTTTTACTAGCAATGCTACCCCTCCTCCCTTTCTTTTTTGTCGATCCTTCCTAAATACTGAATACCCCTGTATGTTAAGCTCCCAGCCCTGCTCACCCTGCAACCATGGACATTTGCCAACCTCACTCAGATTCAGCTTTAGATGTTTCTAGAAAATTACAGAATTGCAAGGAATTCTCACCTTGAAATAAAAGGGTTCAGGTTCAAACCCTAACTCCTCTACCCCCACTCGCTACTTCGCTCCCTGCCTTTAAAAGCCTTCTCAAAACAACTGCGCTGTGAAACAACTGTCCCAATTTTCTTACTACCACTCAGTCTGTTCTCACTTATGTGAAGTGCAACTTGGGACATGTTATGTTCAAGGCAAGTAGTTGATTTCTTTGGGATCAATTTATTTTTCTCATTGTTCCATTTCCTCCACCCAATCATTCACCCCAGCCCCCGCCCTCTACAATTTCCATGCTGTAACAATAGAAAACGCTGGAAACACACAGCGGGTAAGTTGAAGACGATTTTACATTTCGGGTGCAGACCCCTCTTCAGTTCCGAAGGCTTTCAGCAAAAGCAGCCATCACAGGCCTTCCCTTTTGTTCTTTCCTCCCCCCACTGTCCCTGCCTCTGCACTTGCTTAAAACCTATTACATCTCTAACTTTTTCCAGTTCTGACCAAAGGTCATTGGCCTAAAACATTAACTCGCTTTCTCCCGCCACAGATGCTGATTGACCATTTCCTGCGACCGCCTGTTTTTGTTTCATTATCCAGCACTTGCAGTATTTTGCAATTTCCATGCTGTATTCTTCTGCTGTTAGTCTGTGCTAACTCAAGACTAGATCTCACTGATGCAGCTCTCTATGATCTAATGTTATGTCTTGCTAGCTTCTCCAGATCCTCAGAAATATCATCCACTTGAAGCCCAGGCCAAGAATGGACAACAGTGACTGAAGCTGGCAGACTAGCATCTCCATCAACCCCAGGGCTTGAACTGAACACTGTTCGCTGATGACTGCACAGTGTTCAGTGTCATTCGCAATTCCTCAGATAATGAAGCAGTCCATGCCCGCATGGCAAGACCTGGACGACGTTCAGGCTTGGGCTGATAAGTGGCAGGTAACATTCGCGCCACAGAAGTGCCGGGTAATGACCATCTCCAACAAGCAAGCGTCTAACCACCGCCCCATGACATTCAACGGCATTACCATCGCCGAATCCCCCATCAACATCCTGGGGTGGTCACCATTGACCAGAAACTTAACTGGACCAGCCACATAAATACTGTGGCAACAAGAGTGGGTCAGAGGCTGGGTATTCTGCAGCGAGTGTCTCACTTCCTGACTCCCCAAAACCTTTCCACCATCTACAAGGCACAAGTCAGGAGTGTGATGGAATACTCTCCACTTGCCTGGATGAGTGCAGCTCCAACAACACTCAAGAAGCTCGACACCATCCAGGACAAGACAGCCCGCTTGATTGGCACCCCATCCACCACCTTAAACATTCACTCCCTCCACCACCGGCGTATCGTAACTGCAGTGTGCATGATCTACAAGATGCACTGCAGCAACTCGCCAAGGTTTCTTCGGCAGCACCTCCCAAACCCACGACCTCTTCCACCTAGAAGCACAAGGGCAGCAGGCGCATGGGAACACCACCACCTCCAAATCACACACCATCCTGACTTGGAAGTACATCACCGTTCCATCGTCACTGGGTCAAAATCCTGGAACTCCCTCCCTAACAGCACTGTGGGAGTACCATCACCACACAGACTGCAGCAATTCAAGAAGGTGGCTCACCACCATCTTCAAGGGCAACTAGGAATGGGCAATAAATGCTGGCCTTGTCAGCAACGCCCACACCCCATGAAGGAATATAAAAGAAAATACTACAGGATTGCAAACTTGACACTTACTACTAGGTGCTGGGTCCTTTGCTGTTTGCAGTGTACATTAATGATTTAGATATGAATGTAGGAGGTATGATAAGTAAGTTCGCAGATGACATGAAAGTTGGTGGAGTGGTAAATAGAGAGGAGGGAAGCCTCAGGCTACAGGACGATATAGATGTGATGGTTAGATGGGCAGAACAGTGGCAAATGGAATTTAACCCTGAAAAGTGTGAGGTGATGCATTTTGGGAGGACTAACAAGGCAAGGGAATACACAATGAATGGTAGGATCCTAGGAAGGACAGAGGATCAGAGGGACCTTGGTGTGCATGTACATAGATCCCTGAAGGCAGCAGGACAGGTAGATAAGGTGGTTAAAAAGGCATATGGGATACTTAGATTCTATGCCTCAGCTAATGAAGGCAAGAGCAGGGAGGTTATGATGGAGCTGTACAAAAAGCTAGTTAGGCCACAGCTGGAATACTGTGTGCAGTTCTGGTCACCACACTCTAGGAAGGATGTGATTGCATTGGAGAGGGTGCAGAGGAGATTCACCAGGAAGTTACCTGGACTGGAGCGTTTCAGCTATGAAGAGAGACTGGACAGGCTGGGGTTGTTTTCCTTAGAGCAGAGAAGGCTGAGGGGGGACCTGACTGAGGTGTACAAAATTATGAGGGGCGTAGATAGAAAGGAACTTTTCCCTTTAGTAGAGGGGTCAATAAACAGGGGGCATAGTTTTAAGGTAAGGGGCAGGAGGTTTAGAGGGGATTTGAGGGAAAACTTTTTTCACCCAGAGGGTGGTTGGAATGTGGAACTCACTGCCTGAAAGGGTGGTAGAGGCAGGAACCCTCAACATTCAAGGAGCATTTGGATGAGCACTTGAAACACCATAGCATACAAGGCTACAGGCCAAGTGCTGGAAAATGGGATTAGAATAGACAGGGCTTGATGGCCGGCGTGGACACGATGGGCCGAAGGGCCTTTTTCTGTGCTGTATAACTCGATGACTATGTTATTGCAGGGTTCCCTCTATTTCTACTGCAGTACAATTTCCACACACACTCACAGGGGGGAAAAAAACTCAGGTAGGCAGAGTAAATTGAACCATACTATGCGCTACTTTATTTAATCAATTCCAGCTTACTAAATAGTGACCATCACTCTACATTAATGTAGAATGTGATTCTTGGAATACCAGTATATCCCTGGTAACAACTACTAGAGCTGTCGCTCCTTCCATTTCTCTCTCCTTGATTACCTGCATTGACAGATAGAAGCCATCATCTGTTCCCATTTGCTCGGCCCAAATCTTTGTAGCTTCGTCCCAGGACATCCCTCTTTCAACACTTATCTACAAAAAAAAGTTTTTTTTAAATCACCTTTTTATCCCACAAAGCCAAAAGTTAACCATACTAATTGATTAACCACAAATTCTATTCAGACATTTTAATCTTTAATGCCTTTTGAGACATTTGTATTTCTTTTTTGTAATTGTATGCTTAGGATGTACAAGGTTAGAGTTTGGGAATGGAACACTTTACCATTTG
Organism: Somniosus microcephalus; assembly: GCF_052327205.1. Taxonomy (NCBI): domain Eukaryota; kingdom Metazoa; phylum Chordata; class Chondrichthyes; order Squaliformes; family Somniosidae; genus Somniosus; species Somniosus microcephalus. The sequence continues at coordinate 4,380,406 of NC_141005.1, forward strand.
AAGCAACCAGTAAATAGCTGAGCTATGAAGATCTGGTACATCTCGGGTTCAATCCCCTGTCAGTTACGATCCGAGGAAGGAGTCAGAATTGGCCCCAGCATTCCAGAGTTGTGAGGTCGAGTTAGCTGGGTTCTCACTCCCGATGCTTGCCCAGTGACACTCACCGGCACTGACACTATGGACGTGGACCTCAGATGAGGACAGGACCTGGCGCCATTGATGCTTTGGCACAACCTTGGAAGACCTGGGTAACTGTACCTCAGGTGAGAAGTCAGCAACTCCAGGGTATAGGGGAGGAAAGCAGAGGATGCAAAATACAAACCACTACACCAAATGGTCAGACACTTACAGTATAAAGTTCAACACGTCCGGATACTGAATACCCTGGAGTTAAGAATGTATTTGCTTCTAGTTTCTTCACCTTCTCGTCCCCAGAACCCAGATCTGTCCGAAAACAAAAGCAGATCAGCAACTGTCGTGCAATAAACTTTTAATTAGGACAGTATAAAACGAGAGACTTACCTAAAATTCCCATGTCATATCTTCCATTCTTCTTAGCATTCTGAATGACAGCACTTAAAGTGTCTGAAAAATACTGGAAGAGTGCATTCTGTTGGTGTACCTCCATACCAAGGATTCGATTCAGGAATTTGCCAATATTGTTGTAATCTGAAATGGATTAATTACATCCTTAGACAAGGGAACCTGGGTTACAAAAATACCAGCAATAACAAGGCCAAGTTTTGATGCAAATTTTACCTTTATCCAATGTGAGCAGTCCTGAACGGTCTTCCATATTTATTAATCCCACACCAATTAATCCATGTCGAACATCTAGGGGCACAAAAACACAACACTACGTTGCCTGAAATGTACTCAAGAAGAAATGGGAACAATGAAAAACACTGGGGAAATCATTACTAGCTGTGGAGCTGCCCCAAAGACTGAGTGAGGACCACAGGGGATCACCACGCCAGGTTGGCTCAGTTGGTAACACTCTTGCTCTGAGTCAGAAGGCAGAGAGTTCGAGGCCCACCCCAGGATTTGATCACATAATCGAGAGTGATGTTTGAGTAAAGTGAAAGATCCATTGCTGGAGATGCAACTCTTCAGTTCTTGCACTAAACCCAGGCCCATCTATCCATTCCGATTACTATTAAAATCTATACTGTTTTACATGTTGGGTAAGAGCATAATCCATTGCGACAAATTTTAAAAGTAGGAAGATCAATTGTGTACTCCAGTGCAGTGGTTGTAGTCTTGGCCTAACAAGCCAGAGCTCAATATGGCAAGTTGTGAAATTAAATTCAATAAAGCTGGCAATGTGCGAGTTAATACCAGAAAAAAGGGCATGAAACTGTTGGATTGTCATAAAAACCCAACTAGTTCCCCAATGTCCTTCAGAGAAGAAGCCTGCCACCTGGGACTGGTCTGACCGACACCTATTCCAGTCCCAATACTAGGTAGTTTGTCTTCATGGCCTGCTACCACCTTCAAGAAAACTATGAAGAGAACAATAAATGCAGTGCTTACTGGCATCGCCAACATCCCAACAACAATTTTTTTAAACCTCAATGTCCTTTCCAGTAAAAGAGGATCTGCTGTTACCGGACAAGAAATACCACTAACAGATGATAATGGATTAGAAACATAAATAAAGCTTAAACAAGCAAAAACTCAAACAAAAAAATTGAATTTAGTTAATATTTGGGAAATAATTTACTGCTCAAAGTCATAAAAATTTACCCTCTCGCATTGCCAGTGGACCAGGCAGATGATAAACAAACAGTTCAACACTTATCTGTGTAACTCCATATGTGAGGTGAGGCTATTCAGGATCAGTGGCTGGGCAGATAAGCCAATGGCAGATTAGGCAGAGGCTGTTAGGCCACAGAGACCAAGTGGGCTGTATAAAGAGAGGAGATTCAAGTCGGGCACAGCAGAGGCTGAACGGCCTGGCGACCAAGACAGATTTTTTTTTTAAAAGTTAAAAATCCAAAAACAAACTTGTACTGGTTTGTGGTGCCATGCCATTAGCATGGCCCAATGATGTTGACTCACTACAGTATTACAAAATTAGACAAAAACAAATTGAGCAGCCGCAAATTACTTTTATATGTTGAAAAGGCAACATTTGAGCTTTGACGTTTCGACCTTTCGTTCAGTCACAGTACAGTCTGTACTGCCTAGGCTCATCAAGAAACAGGCACCCTTCAATCCAACCCAACTTCTCCCACTTCATCATAAGTATACACAAGAAAATGCAGAACAAGAAAAGGCCATTTAACCTTTCAAGCCCATTCCATTCAGCGGCCATGATAGCAGTCTATCACCTATTGACCCCTACTTTAAGGAGCATGGATTTCCTCCCCCAATCTTCTAACAGTGGTTTCACCCTCTATCACACGGTCAACAGATATCAATCCACCAAGTAACTCCGCAGTTTTTCCATTAGCCCAGAATGATAGAAATTACAGCACCGAATGAGACCCACCTCATGTGGTGTTGCTAGCTTTTTAACTGGAGCAATATACTCTAATCCAATTTCCTGGCCTTTCCCTGCATCCTTTTAGTTTTACTTTTCAAATATTAACCCAATTCCATTTTAAGTGATATTATAGCCCCTGCCCCAATATGGTAAAACATTCCCTGTTCGAATAACTATGTGGGAAAAAGAATTGTGTGAATTCTCTATGATTGAGGAAGTCGGCCTATGGAGGCAAAGAGGAGAAATTGTGGGCTTTGTTGGAAAGGAGGTAAGTTTGAAAACAATTGCTTTTAAGAAACATGTCTCAAGTTTGTTTCGAAGCCAGAGTACAGCAGACAAAGTTTTCAAAATCGTCTGTTTCATCAGCAATTCAACTATGGGGTATGGCCAGTAAAACTGTTCCAGGGCTCAGCGGGACAGGAAGATTTTACGGTGTTTGAACGCATGATGTCTAGCCGTTGAACACATGGCATAAGGAAAAGGAATATAAAAATGGGAAGAGCAGTCTGAGCGTGACAAAGTGAAGAGGATGAAATCAACATGGTGAATCCAAGCAGCTAATATTAGCATCTTTTAAAATTACACATGAAACCTGCATTGTTCATGCAGTAGACAGATAATGCATGACTTGTTAAAAGAACAGTTTGACTATGACTAGACTATAAACAATGTGCTGAACATCTTCAGTCTATGTGCAATGATGATCTGGCTCCCTCTACTGAAGTGAAATAGCGAGGACGACCAGAACTTGTTGCTCAAAGTTAGGCAATTAAAAACCCATTTATAGAGCACCTTTCATGTCCTCAGGGCGTCTCAAAGCACTTCACAGCTAATTAAGTACTTTTTTTTTTGAAGTGTAGTCTTGTGATGTAGGGAAGTGCAGCAATCAATTTGTGCACAGCAAGCTCCCACAAACAGCAATGAGGTAAATGTTGGCAGGACACCAGGAGAACTCCCCTGCTCCTCTTTGAATAGTGCCATGGGATCTTTCACATCCACCCAAGGGGGTAGGCGGGGCCTCGGTTTAACGTCTCATCCAACAGTGTTGTTCCCTCAATACTGCACTGAAGTGTCAGCTTAGATTATGTGCTCAACTCTCTGGTGTGAGGCTTGAACCCATAACCTTCTAATTCAGAGGTGAAAATGCTACAACTGAACCAAGGCTGCACTGATGGGAAAGAACAGAATAGGGAACAAGTATCAACATGTAAAGAATAAAGAATAAATAATTTTACCACAAATTGAAGACAAATTAAGTTATATTAACCTGGCTAATAGACAGTGACTAGTATTGTATAGAATTAACCCGGATCCAAACTGACCAAAGTTGAATAGGAATCTGTACTGTACCTTTGAAGAATTCCCCAAGATAGTCTTTAGGAGATGACACTAGTGGACTATCCAGATTTACAATGGACTTCATCACTATTTCCAGGGCGTTCCTTCCATACTGCAGAAGTGTCAAACAGTCAGTCACCACATTGCAAAACTGGCAGCTTATTAAAAGCAAGAATATTACGCATACAATACTTTATTACAAGATTATTTTATTGGTGAAGTTGATCTGAAGTAGTATTGCAGCATCCTGATCAATCTTTTCTGATGTTCAGGATACTGTGCAGGCAACACGATTTCACATCTTCCAATTTTGAAGCAGGCAAAGTGCACAGTGACTTGCACAGAAGTGACCCAATACAAAATAAATTTTGTCTTAAAAAAAAGGTTTTGTCAAGTTAAATACACAACAGTATAATCCTACTAACTGCTTCTAGCCAAGATAACTAGAACGTTACCTTGTTATCAAAGTTGAACCTGCTCAAATCTCTGGTTTCAGTGGCTCGTCTGTCGCCATGTGTGAGCGCACCCTGTCCAAAAAGTAAAACAAAGTCAACATCCTATAATATTAACTTTAAAAAAAATCTTTGATGTGCAAGGTTTTCCCCATAAAACAGACCCCGCTGCTCATCATGCCCTCCGGTGTTAAAATAAAACTCGGAACCTTCTCCATTGGCCCTGCACCTAGTAAATTGTTGCCATATTATGAATGCAGTTTTCTATTAAAATGACAAACTCAAAGCAGTAACTTTGGTGTAAATGGAGAATTAGCACACACATCTCTCAAACCCATGGAAATTTCATTAACCCCCTCAGCATCAAATCCTTTCATTATGCTAAGTATAATCTGAATAGATACTTGTATCCCACCAATACAAAAGGGGCAATGGTGCAGAGCAATGGAAAAAATCTATTAATACATATTTATACAAGACAATATAACCTATTTTCTATGAAGCTAGTCTAACATATGGTCTTGTTGAAAACTCCTGTTTCCTACACACAGTTGTTGGTGTTAGCACAGGTTGTCAAACTTCAGTGAATCATGCTAAGCACCTCAAATGGTCTCCTAAACACCAACCTATGAAATGGCGTCTCAATCCCTGCCCAAATAGATGCTCCACACTAGCCGAATGCTCCACACTACACGAATGCAAGTTCTTTCTTCTTTCTGCAGGAAGTCATGCTTGCGGAACCAGCATGACTTTCACAAGGGAGAAGAGCTGAATTCCCATGTCTTTCTCTTTTCTCTTCCCATCCCGTATTTTTATGATAAAAAAGTTCTACGGAAGCGCAGGTACATTTTTACAGACCCATTTTATGTAGTCTTTGGAAAACATACAAAGTACAATTAGTCATTTCATGAACTATGTCACACAGGCTAAAAGGGAACATATGACACAAATATATCTGCCAACAAAGGAAAGATCTTGTACCCTTGCAATTTAGTTAGTCATCTCTACGCAGCATGAGGTAGAAAGATAGGCAGGGCAAATAAGCAAACATCTAACTGGACCAAGGTTGGCAACATTTGAGGGCACTGTTTCAGTCTGTCCCAGCAGTTTAACTTACTGTGAAAGAGAAAAGGCAAACCCATTTAAAGCATTGTTTTGAAAGACATGAACTTACCAAACTTTCAAGTCTTTTTGCAACAATAGAAGCAAATCTCTGTTCTCCTGCCAATTCGGAGATGAGAAAAACATACTCCGGAGAAGTCACTTGGTTTGACCGATGTGTTCTACCTGTGAATAAAATAAAAATTGCATCATTTTCAGCAAAAACACCAAGCTCACTTACCTAGGTACTGTTGAGCTTAGGAGCCATTCCGTTAGCAGCGGTGTGTGTCTGGACTTGCAAAAATACATCGAAGATTGATTCAGTTTCACCTGAACTTTGTAGTCAACTTCAATTGGCAGCAAGACATTTGAGCACACTTTGTGCAACTTTGAAGGAGCACAACCACGCGCCCAATCCCACCCTCCCCCAGCGGAGCAGGCCGGGCACAATCCCCACCTCCGGCGGAGCAGGACGCGACCAACCCCGCCCCCCCCCCCCCCACCACCCCCAACCGGAGCAGGCCACGTCCAATAACACCCCCCCACCCTGCGGCGGAGTTGGTCGCGCCCAAATGCCCCAACGGAGCAGGCCATGTAAATTCATGCCATTTGGTGCAAAATATGGAAAGCAGTTATTCACAAAGAGCCATATGGAAACTACAACACGGGAACAGGCTGTTCAGCCCAACCATTCTGTTCGTGTTTATCGTCCACATGAGCAGAAGTCCTAATCCCAGGTGTCTGCCCTGTTGCCATATCCCTTTATTCCCCTCTCCTTAAACCACCAAGCTAACCTATTCTTAAATGTTGACATCAAATCAAATCAAATCTTTTATTGTCATTGTTAGTGCACAAGTGCAGTACAACGAAATGTAGGCTTGCGGCTCCCGAGAGTGTACAATTTGGATTAGGACACTTAAACATTTCAACATACATTTGTACATATATATTAGCATAAATATGACCATAATAAAGTGCATCGGCAGATGTGCAGGCTTTAGTGTTTATTTGTGGAGTTCAGTAGGATGACAGCCCTGGGAAAGAAGCTGTTCCTAAATCTGGTCGTACGGGTGCGAATGCATCTGTAGCGTCTTCCAGATGGTAGGAGGGCGAACAGACTGTGGCTGGGGTGGGTAGGGTCTTTGATGATGGACCGTGCCCTCCGTAGGCAGCGTTTCTGATATATATGTTCTATGGTCGGTAGCCGGGTGCCGGTAATGCGTTGGGCAGTTTTGACTACCCGCTGCAGGGCTTTCCGGTCATGGGAGCTACAGCCGCCGTATGCATGGTCTCTGCTTCAATCACTGTGCTTTCAACTGCCTCACAAGCCAGTGTAAAAAGGTTTGGACTGTTCTCTGTCCTAGATCTCTTGCATTTAGTCTTGTATCTATGCCCCCTCAATCTAGACCCTTCAGTCACTGGAAACAATTTGTTTCGATCTACTCTGTCCCATCCCTATCAAATCACGCTGTAATCTCATCTGTTCCAACAGAAACAGCCTCAATTTTCCCACCAACGTGCAAACTGTCAGCTGTTCAAAGCCAGCTGACAAAATAAACACCACGCTATTTCTACCTTGTGCTCGACTGTGTAGAAGTTTTTAAAGCTGACCTTGAGCAAGATAACCACACAATTCCCAGCCCGATCAAGTTACCAAAAACCCACTTGCACGGTAGCAATAAGCAGCCACAGACCTCATCTGTTAGGCAGTAATGAAACTTTACATAGTTCAAGTAATGAAACTTTAAATAAACTATAAAGGCTAAGTTACAGTAAAATGCCAGTAGATTTACTGATCTAAACACCTGAAGCAAGGCATACAAGAATTGCTCAAGATACCTGTATACATGGGTCCCAGTATATTCATGGCATTTTTGTGTATTAACCGTAGCCCACAGGCAATCATAGAAAGACAAGTAGGCCATTTAGCCCCTCGAGCCTGCTCTGCCATACAATTAGATCATGGCTGATCTGTAGCTCAACTCCATTTACCTGCCTTTGCACAATTTCTGTCGATATCCTTAATTAACAAAAATCTAGCGATCTCAGTTGAAAACATTTCAATTTACTCAGTTTTCCACTAACCTTTGCTTGAAGTAGTGCTTCCTGAGGTCACTCCTAAATGGCCTTGTCCCTCTTTAATAATTACTAATTTGCAAATTGTGCATTTTAGCCAAACACCACCAAGATATACAAGATTACAAAACCAAGATTAGGAAAATAAATTCAAAAATTGCAGATTATCTCACCGAACTGCTGAATGGCACGGTCTGCACTCCAAGGCAGCTCCAGGGTCATGTGCACTCGCCGCCGTTGGTTCTTAACTCTGCGATCTGCTTGCAATGAAATACCAGAACTGGCTGCTTCCGAAATGATTGCAATATTCTGATATAAGCAAATAGGACAGTTTGTTATTGTACGCACAGCTTCCTTTCAAAAAGGAATGGTTGAAATGAGTTACTCGTACCTTCTCTCCATCCATAAACCGCTGCTTCTCGGTGATGTTGAGAATTTCTACAGGAACATCAAGTTCTGATCTAGATTCGTAAGATATGCTGCCATCATCATTGCTCACAACCCTACCTTTCCGGCCTGTCATCTAGGAAACAAAGTTACGGTTAAGCAAGTCCAACAACCCTTTAATTAAAGGGACATCATTTAAAAAGATCAAGTTAGGAACCAACCTAAATTAACTAAAGTAGAAACTTGAACAAAAACTTAGCCCTCTTTGATTTAAGGAAATCAAGTCTTATTAAATTCAATGGCAAAATTGAATGGCATCCCAGATCTCAAACAGGATACATTTAGCCAACTTACATGGTTATTTTATGAAAGTACAAATAATGCTGGTACTGTACTAAAATTGGAATCTAATTAACTAGTTTAGGAGCATGGGATGGGGGAGGAGGCACAGCCGAGCCAGGAGTGCGGGGCAGGTCCGGCTGCTTTGCAGACCTTTATTTTAAAAAAAAGTTGTTCTTGGAATGTGGATGACAATGGCAAGGCCACATTAAATACCTCATTCCCGAGGTGGCGGGTCTTCTCCATGAAGCGCTGCAGTCCAAGAGCGAGACTGGGGAATGAGCATCAATATTTTCTGCAGAGTCGCGAGCAGCAGCAGCAGCAATGTGGCGAGTGGGAGCAGCAAGTCACTTTTAACTACATAAAGTTACTTCCGAGTACACCAAAAGGCAGATGTGCATCACTGTCAGCGCTCCTGTGACATCTGCACAGCTACAATGGTACCATAAAAATGAAGGCACACTGCAGAAACAAGTTCTGCAATGACTCTCTATATATTTCAATTTTTACAAGTGTTAACACACACTAAATATTAACCGTCAACTGATCCCTTTCCTCAGGTACTGCCCCCTCCCCTTCAAATCTACATTCATCACCCCTCGCTTCAAAAAAAAAACTCACCCTTGACCATTCTGTCCTTGCAAACTACTACCCCATCTCCAACGTCCCTTTCCTCTCCAAAGTCCTTGAACGTGCTGTCGCCTCCCAAAATCCATGCCCACCTTTTCTGCAACTCCATGTCTGAATCCCTCCAATCGGGTTTCCATCCCTGCCACAGCACTGAAACGGCTCTTATCAAAGTCACAAATTAAATCCTTTGCGACTGTGACAAAGGTAAACCATTCCTACTCGACTTGTCTGCAGCCTTTTAACACGGTTGACCACACCATCCTCCTCCAACGCCTCTCCTCCATCGTCCAGCACTCACCCGGTTCCATTCATAGCTATTCAGTCGCAGCCAGAGCATTCTCTTCCCGCTCCCACAGTTACCTTTGGTGTCCCCAAGGATCTATCCTTGGCCCCCTATTTCTCATCTACATACTGCCCCTCGGCGACATCATCCATAAACACAGCGCCAGGTTCCAGATCTACGCTGATGACATCCAGCTCTACCTCACCACCATCTCTCTCGACCCCTCCATTGTCTGATTTGTCAGACTGCTCGTCAGACATCCAGTACTGGATGAGCAAAAATTTCCTCCAATTAAATATTGGGAAGACCGAAGCCATCGTCTTTGGTCCACGTCACAAACTCAGTTCCCTAGCCACCAACTCCATCCCTCTCCCTAGCATCTGTCTGAGGCTGAACCAGACTGTTCGCAACCTCAATGTCATACTTGACCCTGAAATGAGCTTCCGACCTCATATCCACTCCATCACCAAGACTGTCTATTTCCACCTCCATAAACACTGCCCGACTCTGCCACTGCCTCAGCTTTTTTTTTTTTTTTTTTTTTTGAGGATGTAACTGGTAAAATAGATAAGGGGGAACCAATGGATGTGGTGTATTTGGACTTTCAGAAGGTTTTCGATAAGGTCCCGCATAAGAGATTAGCGTGCAAAGTTAAGGCACATGGGATTGGGGGCAAGGTATTGACTTGGATAGAGAACTGGTTGGCAGACAGAAAGCAAAAAGTTGGAATAAACGGCTCTTTTTCCGAGTGGCAAGCAGTGATTAGTGGGGTACCACAGGGATCGGTGCTAGGGCCCCAGCTATTCACAATATATATTAAATGATCTGGACGAGGGAACTAGATGTGATATCTCCAAGTTTGCAGACGACACAAAGCTGGGTGGGCGTGTGTGCTGTGAGGAGGATGCCGAAAAACTCCAGGATGATTTGGACAGGTTGGGTGATTGGGCAGAAGCATGGCAGATGCAATATAACGTGGATAAATGCGAGGTTATCCACTTTGGTGTCAAAAACAGGAAGGCAGATTATCTGAATGGCAATAGATTGGGAGAAGGGGAAGTGCAACGAGAGCTGGGTGTCCTTGTGCACCAGTCGCTGAAGGTAAGCATGCAGGTGCAACAGGTGGTTAAGAAGGCAAATGGTATGTTGGCCTTCGTAGCGAGAGGGTTTGAGTACAGGAACAAGGATGTCTTGCTGCAGTTGTACAGGGCCTTGGTGAGGCCACACCTTGAGTAGTGTGTGCAGTTTTGGTCACCTTATCTGAGGAAGGATGTTCTTGCCATGGAAGGAGTTCAGCGAAGATTCACCAGGCTGATACCTGGGATGGCAGGAATGACGTATGAGGAGAGATTGGGAGTTTAGAAGAATGAGAGGGGATCTCATTGAAACTTATAAAATTCTGACAGGACGGGACAGACTAGATGCAGGAAAGATGTTCCCGATGGTCGGGGAGTCCAGAACCAGGGGTCACAGTCTAAGGATAAGGGGTAAGCCATTTAGGACAGAAATGGAGGAGGAATTTCTTCACCCAGAGAGTGGTGAACCTGTGGAATTCTCTACCACAGAAGGCAGTAGAGGCCAATTCATTAAATATATTCAAGAAGGAGTTGGATATATTTCTTAAGGCTAAAGGGATCAAGGGGTATGGGGAGAAAGCAGGGACCGGGTACTGAACTTGGATTATCAGCCATGATCACATTGAATGGTGGAGCAGGCTCGAGGGGCCAAATGGCCGACTCCTGCTCCTATCTTCTATGTTTCTATGTCTCAGCTTGTCTGCTGCTGAAACTCTCATCCATGCCTTTGTTACCTCAAGACTTGACTATTCCAATGCCCCCTGGTTGGCCTCCCACCTTCCACCCTACATAAACTTCAGCTCATCCAAAACTCTGCTGCCTGTACGGCAATGTCTCAGTTTTAAAATTCTCATCTTTTTTCAAACTCCCTCCACGGCATTGCCCCTGCACCCCCCGCCTCATCTCTGCAGCTTGCTCCGGCCATAAAAGCCTTCGAGATCTCCGCGCTCCTCCAATTCTGGCCTCTTGCGCATCCCTGATTATCAATCGCTCCACCATTGGCAGCCGTGCCTTCAGCTGCCCGGGCCTAAGCTCTGGAATTCCCTCCGCCTCTCTCCTTTAAGATGCTCCATAAAACCTACCTCTGTCTAAGTTTTTAGCCATCTGTCCGCAGGTCTCCTTATGTGGCCCAGTGTCAAATTTTGTTTGACAACGCTCCTGTGAAGTGCCTTGGGACACTTTACTATGTTGAAGGCGCTATATAAATGCAAGTCCTTGTTTTTGCTGCTGCAAATGCATGCAGATTCCGAAAATACATTCTTTGAACTGACCTCTGCTACATTATCTGGACCACCAAGCTCGTCTATTAGCTCATCCAGCGTATTGGGAGGCAGATCTTCCGCAAGCCTCTCCAGCTTCTCAAGCAACTCTCGTTTCATTTGCTGGGCTCTTTCTACTGCATCCTGGCTGGCTACAATACTATGGCTGCTGTTACCTAGGGGGTTTTATTTGGAGAGAAGAGAAAAAAAAATTACATTAGTAGGAAAGGACTTAAGAAATTTTAAATAGATTTAGAAGTCCTTAGTCTGAATATCAATGCCAGGAAGTACATACAAGTACACGCATTAATGCAGTCTCATTTCCATTTAATGCTCAACATTGCACCAAATCAGTTTTCAATTCCTCACGATGACGGACTAAAGATTTTTACATTTGCAACATTTGTACCTGAAGGAAGTGCATTATTTGTTGTGCTGCTGCTGACTGTGGTGGTGGAGAAACTAGGCTTTTTTGATCCAAGGCCAGATGCTAGCAAGGCACTTTGGATAGAATCTGGATCGATACTTTTCTTTTTCTTCTTCTTCTTGTCTTTGTCTTTCTTGCGATCCTTCCTCACTAGCCAAGGATCTGTTTGAAACACAAAGTAGAATGGTCAAAACAGAAATCGAGGACTCACTAAAACAGAAGGAAGCTGGGGCACCTGTGGATCTCTTAGCAGCAAAAATATTTTTAAGTAAAACACCAAACTAGTTCAGGGCATCATTAATTATTCAGTAACCTCACAAATGATCAACTTCCACACACACACCCATGGCAAACTCTCAATCTTGCTGTCAAGAGGCCTCACTGCATTTCTTTGTCTGAGAGAGAGATATGTCTCAAACTTTTACCAGTTCTGACAAAAGGTCATCAACCTGAAATGTTAACGGTTTCTCTCTCCACAGATGCCGCCTGACCTAAGTATTTCCGCCATTTTGCTTTCATCCTCCTGACGCGGAGAGAAACTTGGACTTTTTTCCTGTTCAAAACGGAGACCATCTGCTAAATCCCCTCACTATCCTGCTGCCTCCCCCATCTTGAACCCTTATGACTCCCCAGAATACTCACTAGCTTCTCCCACATAGCCTTCAGCAGATTAATCTTCCAAGACTCACCACAAGTTCCCTTGATATCCTAACCACACAATTACCCCTCCTTGGCCGAATGGTCACAGAAGTCCCCACTCTTCCCTTTCAAAATTGCTGTCACCCTTCCACAGAAGGTGCACCCTGAAGCCTAGTCTTCTCTAATTACTGTACTTGACCTTGAGCTGAATATCAATCCCACATCCAAATCCTTGGACATATGGAAAGAGTGGTTAACAAAGCATATGGAATCTTGGGCTTCATAAATAGAGGTATTGAGTACAAAAGTAGAGAAGTTATGCTGAACCTTTATAAAGCGCTGGTTAGGCCACAACTGGAGTATTGCGTCCAGTTCTGGTCACCACACTTTAGGAAGGATGTGAAGGCCCTCGAGAGGGTGCAGGGAAGATTTACCAGAATGGTTCCGGGGATGGGGGTTCTTAGCTACAAGGACAGGTTGGAGAAGCTGGATTTGTTTTCATTAGAGCAAAGGAGGTTGAGGGGTGATTTGATAGAGGTGTACAAGATTGTGACGTGTTTGGATAGGCTAGACGGGGAAAGGCTATTCCCACTAGTTGATGGTACAAGGACTAAGGGACACAGATTTAAGGTTTTGGGCAAGAGATACAGGGGGGACGTGAAAAACACTCAATGTTTTCAAGGGGAGGCACTTGAGGGAAATAAACTTGCAGGGCTACGGGGATAGAGCAGGGGAATGGGACTGACTGGATTGCTCTAGAGACCGGCACGGACTCGATGGGCCGAATGGCCTCCTTCTGCGCCATTATGACTCAATCCCTCAGCAAGACCACAATTTCCACATCAATAACACCTACCTCTGCACCATGTCCTGCTTACAATGCCCCCCCACCCTGTACGTCGCCAATGACTCCCCATTCAACACACAGACATTGTCCTCACCTACAAATCATTACATGATCGCACTCTACCTCTGAAACCTCCTCCACTTTTGAATATCAGTCTGCACTCTTCAGTCTAACCAACTATGTGATCCTCCTCCCCACTCCAGACTCCACCTGTGGTGACAGTCTTCAGCTGTGTAGTCACTCTAGAATTCTCTCCTAAACCCAATCCAAACCGATAGCTCTCACCAAAAGCCTCGAACCTTATTCCTTCACTCACCTCACCAATTCTTCAACCAATCTCTGCTCAGGGTCAAAGTTGCCCCATCTCCTATGAAATGTCCTGGGATGTTAGTTACTATAGTAAAGTAATTCCGGGCCCAACGCACGAGTACGGACGGGGAAGTGCCGGTTTTCAGCATGCACAGCGCATGTGCAGGAAACCGGCATTTCCTGTCCTCTGAACCAAGGGGTTCAGAGGACGAACGCGTGCGCGCAGGAGGCTGCGCGTGCGCGCTGAAATTCCTTTCTCCCCCACAGGTTTGCGTGTGTGTAAGGGCCTCTCCTTTTTACGAATGTAAAAAGGAGACGCAAGGACTTCATTCTTTAAGGTAAGTGGTCTATTACTTAAAATTATAACATTTTTTCCACAGCTTTATTGTTTTTAAGGACTTTACAGTAAGGTAAGTGCAGTTTTAGACACGATTTTTAAAAAAATTATTTTTTTCAAAAATTTGATTAATTGTTTAAAATAGTTTTTTAAAGTTATTTATAGTTTATTTAATTATTGGGGTGTTTTTTAAAATTTCATTTAAAGTTAAACTAGTCTTTTGGGCGCCTGTACTTTTCATGAGTTTGACAGTTCTTACTATCAAACTCATGAATGAAGTTTCCCCTCCCGATTGGCTGCACAGTGCTCACCTGATCCCAACCGGCACATCGAACTAACTACGCCGCTGGATCAGGTAAGCACAGCGCGCCGACATCTGAACCGGGCCAGTGACAGGAATTCCAAGCAGGCCCAGGCTTCAGATGTCGGCGCGCCGGGTGAGTGCACATCGGGGGCTTGCACGCGTGGCAAGCCCCCAAACCTAATTTCTGGGCCACTATGTTAGTTGTTTACTGCACAGTTTAAATTCGGAGTGCTAGCTGTTCAATAAGACCCCACTTCACGCGGAGCTCAGTGAGTTATCATAAGGATGGCGTTGCTGAATTATGCTTACCATTTTTCAAATTACAAAGTTACATCTGTTATTTTCACCAGCTTACCATCTTCTTCATCAGAAGATTCATCTCTGAAAGGGTTGAAGTCATCGTCGCCAGAACTGACTGAGTGAAAGCTTTCTTCATCACTGCCTTCACTTTCAGATACTTCAGATTCACTCTCTGAAGAGCTGCTCCCAGCAAGACCTCTGCTCTTCCGTGCCTTTTTAGCTTCCCTTTTGTCCTCATCAGCTAAAAAAATAAAACAATTTAAAAAGGTTTCCTTGTAAAAAAAAAGTTATAAAAATTAAACTTGGTAAAATACCTCCTGAATTTACAAGCAATAGGTTACTTGTAGAAAGCTACCCCATCAGGTCCACCTCTAACAAAAAATGTCACCGTGTGCTTCACAGATTGGCGTAATGAAAACAGAGGCCCAGCTAAGAAAGGAGAGACAAGGAGTTTGCCAAAAGCTTGGTCCAAGAGATGGGTTTTGAAGAGATTTGCAATGATGCGGAGAGAAATTCCAAATATTAGGGCCCAGGTCGCTGAAGGCTCCGCCACCAATGGTGGGGTGAGGGGAGGCAATGTACAGCCTCGAGGAGTGGAGTGTTTAGGGGTGGGGGTGAGAGAGAGATAGGACTGGAGGAGAATGCAGAAATAGGTTGGGGCAAGGCCATGGCGGGACTGACATGAGAACGTGAAAATTTATGGCATTGGGGACAGGGAGCCAATGTAGGTCAGCTTGGACAGGGGCGAAACAGCTGTTTACGTTTGCATGTTGCTTTAGCCTGGAGATAATTAGGATCATTACATTCAGTAAGCCCGGTAGGGAACTTGGCTAAACGGGTAAATGAGCACAGCAAGCTCCTACATCAAAGGGGAGACATGTAATTTTGACAGCTTGGTGCGCCAATCTCCTCCACAGAGCCGACAGAGGGGTCAGAGAACTATCTCTCTCTCTCTAGCCAAAAACCACAAGCTGGTATATGAACATTTACAGCCTGTAACAGAGGAAGGTAGAGCAAGCCAGCTTAGGAACAACTAGCTCAAAAGTGAGTTTTCGCCTAGAACAGCAGGAAAGCTGCTTTTTATTAACTTTTCTGTGACGAGTGATAGGGAATTGGATTTCACGGTGAAAGCTGTTTCTGTCCAATCACGTATTTTATGTGAAATAAATTAGTTTGTTGGTTTATATTAGTGCCTCATATTGTTGGTGCTTTTCAATTCACCTTCTCTGAAGACAGCAGAATGCACATGGAGACATGCGAGATTACAGTAGCCAGTATGCAATGGTTCGATGTTATGACGCCCAGGACACTAACTTCAACTAGAAAGTAGGAGATGTAATATCCGCTTATGGGAGTATGAGTTACACTGAACCAAAGAAAATTAGTGCAAAACCAACAAAATTTGCAACAGCTCAGTTACACAATAATTTGTGTATATATTACATGTATTCAGATTCATTTTTATTGGAAATGGTTTAACAAATCAACAATTTTGTTTAATCGGAGAGGATGATCTTTGGTCGTTGCTGTGCTCCTGCTGGCGGTCACAGGATAATTGCAGAGGCCGGAAATAAGTCCATGGCAGAAAGTGGGCACATGGGGTGAAGTGGGATAACTGGAAAGAGGCAGGGGAAAGAAGCTCTCCAAAGTAATTTTTATCAAATAGAAAGAAGCTGAATGCTATTAGATGAGCACAAGATACATTACATTGCGCTGGCAGACAATGTACAATTTATACATCAATTATTGGAAAAAAATATTTCTACAGGAACTGATGGAACATTTCTGCATTCCGCAATTGATCTCAGGCTATGGCTACTATTTACAATTTGCTGAATATAATTCCATTTGATTTAGAACAGCTTTTAGAAACTCCGTTTGCACCCTGTAATACAAAGTATTAACAGCACAGAAACAGGCCACTCGGCCCAATAGATCCATGCCGGTGTTTATGCTCCACGAGCCTCCTTCATCTAACCCCTTCAAAATGTCCTTCTAGTTAACTGCAGCTTTAACTTTTGCCATACTTTCAAGTATACACACAATATCTGATTTCATGCAGCCTATTAACAAACCTCTCTGTAAAATAGCCTTTGCTTTCGTCACACCAGGAATTCCTAGATAAGCAGCAGTGAGTAGGCTCTCAAGGATCATTCTTGTATATTTTATGTCATTTGGAAATAATCCCACTAAATAACTTGCATTAATTCCTTCAAACAAAGCGAGATCTTTATTGGGAGAATTTGGGCTTTGCACACTGATCAGCATCACAATCACCTGCATGATCATCAGGAAAGGTCGTACCTTTTCGTTTCTTTCCTTTGTTCGGTCGTGATGGACTGTCAATGGGAGAGTCATGATTGCTGGGCATGCTCATATCTATCCCCAACAAACTGTACAGCTTCTTTCGGTCAGGTGCTGGGAAGTGTTTCTCAACTAAAGACTGAAGGACACCTCTGCAATGATTTAAAATAAAATACATTTTAAGTTACGTGATCAACAGCTGTACGTTAATGCTTGCTTGCTGAGAACTGAATTATGTAGAACAGATATCAAACAGTAATACAAACTCTGTTAACACCTGGAGATATAAAATAGTTAATTAACTCAATTCTACTTGGAAGGATTGCTTGAAAAGATTAGTCCTACATTCTTCAAGCTGAACAGATTTTAAGCTTTCTCCACCAGTACTGGGGTATAGTTCTACGAATGTTATCAGCTTTATCTTGCCATTATTCACACGCCAGCCTTTAGTGAGTTGGCAGGCTATCTGCCAAAGGGCCTGAGCCCAATCCTGTCCTCCAGTTTTCAAATCCATGCGCTTTCCAGGAGGAGAATAACAATCAGGATTGGGTACTGACAATGATTTTCCTCAGTCCTTGGACAGTTGAGGTAACTGCAGGGCCCCCACAACTGCCCTGGCTGAGAATAGCAAACTCAGCACAGCTCAAATATGAATCTTTCCTGTCTGTATGGCTGACATACCCCCAGAGCCCTGGACAGCCTTGTCCAAATAAATGTTTTTAAACACTTAATGTAACAAAACATATATCTAGAGGCTTTAAGCCACAAACAGAAGACATGCTGGCAATGATTAACTTCATGGATTGATAAAGAAATCGTCGTCAGTAGGTCTTCTATTCAGAACCTGAAGTACCAGAAGATTTTTCTTTGTTGCCATTTAGCCCATCGTGTCTGCGCAGGCTCTATCTATCTATCTTCTATCTATAAAACGGTCCGTCCGCTATACACTCAAAAGTTAGAGCATACCTACACGTTATATCAAAAGAAAGCTGATGATCAGGGGAGTGTCATAGGCATATTTACTTTTTGGTTAGACAAAAATTGTTTGGACAGTATACAAAAAACGTTCAAAAAGCCGCTCATTAGCAGTTGACCAATCCTACCGCTCATTAGCATTGAGTGACGTAATGGTTGACCAATCCTACAGTTCAGTGACCTGATGGTTGACCAATCGGTGCGTCACGGGCGGGACCTAATCCTGCAGCCTCCCGAAACTTCGCCGCCATTTCCCCCCCTGCTTTTCCTCCACAGCGAGCGGGGCAGCTGCGTTGGCCCGCCGGAGCAGCAGGTGAGTTGGGGTCACTCGGGCCGGGCCTCACAACCGCTCGGCCCGAGACACAGAGCAGGGGAGCGGCAGCGGCCGGCCGTCAACCGCGCCGCCCTCTAAACAGCCCTGGCAACGCCGGCCCCCTCCCCCCCGCTAGTATATGCTGGAGTACTCGGCGTTGCCGAGGGAACTGAAGAACCCGCCGACATGTTTATAAAACTGTTGGGATTGAAGAACTCTTCCTAAGCACCCAGGAGGTGGTTCTTTAACTTCGTTTTTTGTTAATGGGGATCGACAGCAGCCAAAAATTCAAGTTTTTACAGTTTTCGTTCTATGTCACTTTGGAGGTAGCAAGCAGAATTATAATTTTGCAATGTTATCATTGACATTAATGTGTCATGATCATATAATGATTGTGCATTATTGTAAAAAGCAATAAAATTCTTGAACTTTTTAAATGAGGACCACATTCCACTTAAAAAAACTCAATGATTAGGATTTAAAAATGCAATTTTCCACCGCCAACCCAGGAAGAAATTGCATGGCTTTGTTTTTTGTTTTTTTTATATATATATATATAAAAGAGTTTCCGAGATTCGGCATTTTTATTGAGAAAAAAATCCTTCGCCAAATGCGCCATTTGCATAATGGACAGGTATTGATGGCGGAGTATATTTTCTTTCTCTACACCCTTCCGATCATTAATTGGCAGCGCGTAAAATATAGTGGCTTTGATGGAATTTTAATCTAAATAAAAATACCAAATTCGGTATAATCTGTATACATTTTCCCCCCGATTTTGCAAGCGTGTATCATTGCATAATTGAGGTGGATTAATCACAGAATCCCCACAGTGCAGATAGAGGCCATTTCGGCCCATCGAGCCTGCACCGACACATATCCCACCCTATCCCCGTAACCCCACGTATTTAATCCCCTAACACTAAGGGTCAATTTATCATAGCCAGCCAAATCAACCTAACCCGCACATCTTTGGAAGTTGCGCATTAACATGATAACAGCATTTTCTTTAAGTTTCAGTTTGTGTGTTGGAAGGCAGGGGTGCTATATTTTGTTCAGGTTTTACAGTTACCTGTTTTCCTTCCCTAATGATGGCATTATTGGAGAGCCTGTTGATATACAACATTGTCTGTTTTTCCTGAGGGTGTTAAAAGAAACAGATACCTTGATGTACCAACTCTTGAACATGCCATGTACAACTGGCCATGTGAAAAACGGTGTGAGTAAGTTGATGCCAGCAACCTTCAAAGTCTGCCCCTGTGCCTTGTTGATTGACATTGCAAAAGACCTTGTGACAGACAGACAGATATATACATACACACACATATATATATACACATACACACACACACACACACACACACACACACACACACATATACATATTCAACATGCCCTCAAAAAACCCTCGGCACTTCAGCTAGTGTATAGTGTATATTATAGTTTGTTTATAATAGTGCACTTTCAAGTGGCCAGTCCTGTGCACGTTTAGGTTGATCCATGGACAGCAGTGAGCCTCAGATGTACCCATATATGGCATTAGGTAAACTTTGGGCAAAAGAGAATACGTAGCTTCAATAAATGAAATGGCAAGTTTTTGTAAGAACAAAAATTAGTTACCTGAAGTAATTGTTAGCAATACTAAAACTATATGGCATTCATAAATTGTCCTAACAAACCACAGTAATCAAGCGTGGACATACAATATTCAAACGTTTGACATGGGCAGATGATAAAAATTTTAAATAGATCCTTTAATGCAAAACTATTTAAACAAAATAATGATACTGTACTTTTATGTGGACAGCTTAAGAAACTTCCATACATTTGCAAATCCTCTGATACTTCAAAACTTTTATAAAGCATGCAAAAAACATGCATTTACATAGGGCCTGATCACATCTGTGGGACATCCCAAAGGGCTTCCCGGCCAATTAATGAATGTACGGAGGCAAATGCAGCAGCCATCAAGACTAAACTTGGCCCTCAGCCCTTCATACAAAGTTTTCCTTCCTTGCGTTAGTTATTTAGGTATAGAAGCACATGCAGCAAACAAATGAAATTCTAGTTGGCAACGATTGCAGAAAAAAATCTCAAGTAGATAGAGTGACATGAATCAGTCATTCATGAAAGAAAGACTTATGAAATAATACTGAGCGGCCTATGGGTAGCGCTGTCCAGGGAGAGTATAAATACTCAGGCACAGGCCCAGCTTGTGCAAGACATTCTTAACAGGAACTAGTGAAGGGCACGAGACCGCCATGTTGTAAAACAGTTGATTAAAGCTTTAACGCTTAGACCTAGTAGTTTTCTTACGCCACAGACTAACTCCCACATTCCATTTATACAAAACAGCAGTTGTCAATAATTTTTGAAGACATTTTGTATAAATTACTACAGCTAGTTACACCTTTTAAAAACATTAATGAAAATTACTGTGTGAACATACTTAGCAGTCGAAACAAAATCATTCAGTTCACCACCACCTTCCTCCAGGGCTTCAAGGGTTCTTGCTTCTCCAGTGGATTGTAGACCAATAACCACGCACTAAAAGTAATTCCAAAATAAAGCTATTAGAACAGGCTACATCATTTTACTCTACAGCTGTCTGTACAATTTCCCATTTACTTTTGTGGTGAATGTCTGCGCCAAGATCTCAATGCTGGGGAATGGAACTGATCCACTTTTGTCACTCTGTGCCAGTATTCTGTCAGGTACAGCACAGGCTCGGTTCTCTATTCTGTCCCAACAATATGCTTTAACCCCAGTTGAGAACAGCACCCACAGTACCATTTCCTTTCCATTGTCCACACCAGCTATCTTTGGTGATCTCAGGCACTAGAAAGTTAGTGTTAAATGATGGGCTGTTGTTTTGCTGTAGATTCAGTGTCACTATTAACTGGGCTTCGATCACCAAACTCCTTTCATGTCGGGCACTTACAACGAACAGAGACTTTTATCCCATAAGCCTGGACTAGATTCAAACACATATGCCAAGGATGAAAGAACTGTGAGGACTATGGCAGTCACTTCAAGCTAACTTTCACTCGTGTGGAAACACAGTACACCTTTCACTTCAATGGAGAAGTCCATAGAAACTCCAAGAGTTTCCATTTGACTGCTCATCAATTGTTTTCATTAAATGCACCAACAAACCACATCAACCCAGGACTGAGATACAAACGCTGTTATCTCAAGTCTCAAGACTGGTCTTCAGTCAAATTTCTGCTTTCACCGGACATTGGCTGGGGTACTGGAGTGTCACAACCATGAAAAATAATCACACTCTCCTCTCAACTGAAAGAACAAACTTTCATTTATATAGGGCCTTTCACAACTGAGTGAAGACATTTCTCCTCATCTCAGTCCTAAATGGCCAACCCCTTATTCGGAGACTGTGACCCCTGGTTCTAGATTCCCCAGCCAGGGGAAACATCCTCCCTGCATCTACCCTGTCAAGCCCTGTAAGAATGTTGTATGCTTCAATGAGATCACCTCTCATTCTTCTAAACTCTAGAGAATATAGGCCTAGTCTACTCAATCTCTCCTCATTAGGACAATCCCCCCATCCCAGGAATCAGTCTGGTGAACCTTTGTTGCACTCCCTCTATGGCAAGTATATCCTTCCTTAGGTAAGGAGACCAAAACTGTACACAATACTCCAGGTGTGGTCTCACCAGGGCCCTATATAATTGCAGTAAGACGTCTTTACTCTTATACTCAAATCCTCTTGTAATAAAGGCCAACATACCATTTGCTTTCCTAATTGCTTGCTGTACCTGCATGTTAACTTTCAGTGATTCGTGTACAAGGACACCCAGGTCCCTCTGAACACCAACATTTCCCAATCTCACTCCATTTAAAAAGTACTTTGCTTTTCTGTTTCCTGCCAAAGTGGATAACTGCATATTTCTCCACACTATATTCCATTTGCCATGTTCTTGCCCACTCACTTAGCCTGTCTATATCCCCTTGAAGCCTCCTTGCATCCTCCTCACAACTTACACCCAGCTTTGTATCAGCAGCAAACTTGGATATATTACATTTGGTCCCCTCATCCAGATCATTGACATAGATTGTGAATATCTGAGGCCCAAGCACTGATCCTTGCAGTACCCCACTAGTTACAGCCTGCCAACCCAAAGATGACCCGTTTATTCCTACTCTGTTTTCTGTCCGTTAACCAATCCTCAATCCATGCTAGTATATTACCCCCAATCCCATAAGACCTAATTTTGTTTAATAACTTGTGTGGCACCTTATTGAATGCTTTCTGAAAATCCAAATACACTACATCGACTGGTTTTAAGAGACCTTCACCAGACGTGTTTATGCCAGCAGGGTGGATTTTCAAAAGCACTGCATGATGCTCCTATAAATACTATACTACAATGCAGATCGGTTTGATGACAAATTATGGCCAGAATATCCCTACCCAATCTAGCAAGCTCCTTGACTACAATCTGTCTGACCCAGAGTGCCTCCATGACCTGAAGGGCGGTCGTCGACATTGGCTTTATGGAACATCAGAATTTTCTAGACAGCCAGGGCATAAAGACAATAATGTAGACGTGCGCCAGCAGCTTAACAGGTGATTTGTTATGGCATTAATGTTGCTGAATGAAGACGCCACTGGCTGGAGACACACCTGGTGGAAGATAGGAGTGACTACACCTTCTGCTGAAGTAGTACTGTGATTCACAATAGCATCAGCAAACACTTGATAACTGTGATGCAACTAAAACAGAAGGACTACTTTGCCACTATGCCACTACCATGATTCTAGATGATGTGATCACTGCAAGAACAAACTTACATTTATACAAGCACCTTTCACAACTTCAGGATGTCTCAAAGGGCTTTACAGCCAATTAAGTACTTTTGCAGTGTAGTCGCAGTTGCAATGTAGGGAAACGTGGCAGCCAATTTGCGCACAGCAAGCTCCCACAAATAGCAATGAGATAATGACCAGATAATCTGTTTTAGTGATGTTGGTTGAGGGGTAAATGTTGGCCAAGACACCAGGGTGAACTCCCCATCTCTTTTGAATAGTGCCGTGGGATCTTTGAAGTCCACCGGAGAGGGCAGACAGGGCCTTGGTTTAACGTCTTATCCAAAAGACTGCATCTTCGACAGTGCAGCGCTCCCTCAGTACAGCACTGGGAGCGTCTGCCTGGATTACGGGCTCAAGTATCTGGAGCAGGGCTCGAGTCGGAGGTGTGTGTGCCATCACTGAGCCAAGGCAGACTACAACACCATCAAAAGACAAACTAATCATCAATGAGACCTCCTCTTGGGGAGATGCCATTGGTCCTTTAAGTTCCAGGAAGGCCAACAGTAATATGCCTAGAACAACAAAATGCATCAAGGATGAGCCAGTCAATAATATTCACAAGCAAGAGAGACACAGAACATTGTGAATGGATCCGCGATCCAAGAACTGACAGCTGATCAATTACATCACTGTAAAGTAACATGACCGGCATGGTGCAAAAAAAAAAATCACCAGAACCATGTGTGGATCAGATTGTTGGATCAACGAGTGTTGGATATAATCCAAGCTGCTCCCAGCAATCCAGCCACAATGGCGCAACCTGCCTCAAAGCCCATTAGATGTGAAGCAGGAGTCATGCATCACAGCCACTGCAGTGCTGGCCTCCAGTGTCAAACTCAGGATGCCAAGAGTAAGTGGAAGACCCACAGGGCTGCTGCTAACAGAATCAGCTTCGTCAAATACTGACACAGGAATGGTTTGATAAAAAAAGACCAATCAGAACATTGCTTGAAGACGGCACACAACAGCCAACGCTGATCCTAACTCTGCTGCAAAGAAAGCATACCACAGAAATATTAGTCCTCTGGTTCAGCCCAAGTTGTGGCAAATGAAAGATCATTGGTGGGAATATAAAAGCTGACTAAATCCAATCCAGTGCAGACCAGAATGACACAAAGCTCATGATACGTTAAAGGCCCAAGTATACCAATACTACAATTCTGAAGGGCATGAATAGTGCTACCTTTTATTACAGGCAAGGTGAAGAACAGGTAGAGTTGGCACAAGCTCCTTGATAAGTTTTGAATAGGTGGTCCATCATTGTGGACAAACACCTCAACAAAGTCACACTGTAGCCACAGCCTAACCTGGCTGAGATTCCTGCAGCTGTCAAGACTAGTGAAGACATCACAATGAAGCTCCAGGACCAGACCGGCTCCTTGCAGTGATCTAGAGGTGTCGTTGCAGGGTTGTCACTGAATAGCTACACAGACTCTTCAAAACAAGGGGCAACATGCTGCATAGAGGGGGCCAGTTGAAAATGACTGACCACAATGTATTCAAACACTGCAAACCTACGTGTCAGCATGAAGACCGTACCTATAGAACCATAGAAGTTTGTAGCACACAAGTGTAATGAAATCTGTTTGTCTTGATCCTGTATTCGTTTTGCACTCATGTATATTACCCTCCCCCACTGTGTATAATTTCACTTCCTCTTTCCCGACTAACCTGGGAGGTTCCAGGTCTTGGCTCCGCCCCTGACTTCTCTTACATAAAGATCCCAGGATCTGTATGACTCATTCCTGTGAACCAGTCGGCGTGTTGAGATGTTAGCTCTGATCTTAGTGATTAAAAGCCAACTTGTTTAAGTCTATAACTTCTAGTTTTGTGGTTATTGAAGGCCCATCAACAAGTGTGTCTGTGTTGGCTCTTAGAGAAATCCAAAACTAATCCTATTCCTCCATCTCGCTCCATGATCTTGCATCTTTCTCTACTTCAACTATTCATTCACTTTTCTCTTAAAAGAGCGATGGTTTGTGACTCAACCAGCACCTGTAGCAAAGCATTTCATGCTCCAATAACGCCCTGTGTAAAGAAGTATTTTCTAACCTCCCCTCACTCCATTCGTGACAATTTTAAAGTGGTGACCCCCTCGTCCCCACAAAGAGAATTTTTTTCTCTATTCACCATCAAAACCTTTCAGAATTAAAAAAATATCCAACAGATCGCCTCTTCGACATCTCTGCTCTTGTGGGAATAGTCCTAGTACTCCAGCAGAAATCCTAAAACTAAAATGTGTAAAGTAAAAATAACATGCTCTAAAAATGGTTCCGTTTGCTTTAAAACCAGTCTCCAGAAATTCAACCCCATTTCCAATGCATCACAATGAAGAACCCAGTGGGCAAGTCCCATTTCAAGCTGGTTTTTATATCAAAGGTGCAGCACTGATGGACATTTCACAGTGCTGTTACTGGTACCCGAGAGTTACAGCCAAGAATTGATATTGCTGGCATTAAGTTTGCTACATTTAACTTCATGAGGGTAACCTGCAACACTTTCAGCTTTACTGGAACTATGGGTGCAGAGGTCATCTGTGGGCAATAACATTCTTCCATACATCCGGCTTGCTCTCCCCAGTAGGGTAAAAACTGTTCACAGCCTTTAAGCTCACAGTTAGTGACTTCTCCCGTTGAAGGTAAAACCGATGCCTAAATATACCATACGATAATTACGAAAATGACCAGTCTATTTTAATTCATCTTAAATTCACTCCATTTCTGCATCCAATAGTTTCTTAAAATATTAGGATTTCCACTACTCTACCTAGAAGTTACATCAAGTCTACAGCACAGAAACAGGCAATTCAACCCAACTGGTCCATGTCAGCATTTATGCTCCACACTGAGCCTCCTCCCACCCGCATCAGCAAATCCTTCTATTCCTTTCGCCCTCATGCGCTTATCTAGCTTCCCCTTAAATGCATCTATGCTATTTGCCTCAACTACTCTATGTGGTAGCAAGTTCCACATTCTCACCACTCTTTGGGTAAAGAAGTTTCTCCCTATTGGATTTATTAGTGACTGTCTCATGTTTATGACCTCTAGTTCCATTCCACACATTGATCGCGCCGTGTAAGGAAGAATTTCCTGACATCAGTCCGATATATGTCATTCATTAGCTTGAACCAGTGTCCCCTTACCTTTCCATTTTTGATCTCTTCCCGGGCAAGTTGCACTATTCTCCTAACTTTGGAAGCTATACAGAGATATTTGAAAAACCTCTGATGTGCCGACCAGAACTGTCCCCACATGGACTTCTTCATCCGCTGCTCTGCATCAATCAGCTCCGCTGACATCTGAAATTTCTCCCGGGCCTCCACCCACTGATAAGAAAAAAAGTCATTTTCAAATCTAAACTTTTACACAATTCAAGACTGTTTCATTCTACAAAGGAAAGAAAACTGCTACTTTCAGTACTTCACCCTTGTGTTCTAATCATAATAATCTTGCTGCTGTTACAGTACAATGTTTTAGACATGCTCAGTAAATTCTACAAGAGAGGTTTTCACACAAGAACATGGAATGCTTTACCATTAATAACTATTGACGCAGAGACTATAAATCATTAAAAGGAAATCGGATAAATATTCAAAGTATATAAAAGAATACGGAGATAGAGCAATGGGATTATCGTAGACCTCTTTGTAGTAATAGCGGGCAGAGCCAAATTAACTTCTCTCGGGCTGTTAAATTGCAAGCTTTGATTTAATTGCACAACAGTTTGGGTTTTTTTTTTATTTTAAGCGGGAGGGGGAAGAAAACGATTTTAAAATAATCTTTTTCCTCAACCATTTCCATCAATTTTCTGCCTTCCTCGTCTCCGAACGGTACCCCTCTCATTTAGTCATTATCGCATGATTCTAGACAGTGAGCTGAACACGGCCACAGCCAATAGCCACAGCTGCACTCCCTGGAGCGATTGCTGGGCATCAATAGGGGCAACCTGGAAAACTTTCTCCTTGGGGGCATCAAGGCCAACTGTAGCTCCCCGACTGCTGCCCAAGTTGAAATCAGTTAATTTGGCACGAACCAGAAATCAAACCTGGGCAACTGCTGGTCTGTAATGCTCAGCTGATCACTAACTTAACCAAATCAGACATTAGGAAAGCATGATTCAGCTCCTTAAATTGCAGAGAGGCATAGATACTGTATGTGTAAGCAAACTACTGGACTTGGACTGCAAATACAGACACAAGCTTAAAATTAACAAGTCTCAAGTAAGACTGATTAAAAAAAATCTTCACTTCCCACTCCTCTACCCAAACGTCAGATACATGGAACATATGCCAAGTAGATACAGCAATAATTAATTCCCCTCCGCAAAGAGCTCGATAAATATCTGGTTGCGAACAAGTTACAGAGCACAATTGTCAAACGCTACAGCAGCTCCAGGCAGCCCACCATCACTGCAACCAGGGACCCACATCCTCAGAACAAATGATAACAAATTCTTGGGGCATGGTTATTATGCTACTGGCATCTTGGGGAGCGACGGCAAGGAGGAAACAGAGTATCACCTGCCATCGAATGTTGTACATATAGTGAAGGTGTGGTGGTGTCAGCCTTTGCTCTGTGGTAGCACGCTCACCTCAGTCAGATGGTTGTGGATTCAAGTCCCACTCTGAACTCGAGCCCATAATCCAGGCTGACACTCCAGTGCAGCACCGAGGGAGTGTTGCACTGTCGGAGGTGCCGACTTTCGGATGAGATGTTAAACCAAGGCGCTGTCTGCCCCCGGGTGGATGTAAAATATTCCATGGCAAAGTCAGCAAGTTTTCAGATTCATCCAACACACATCTTCGAATCTGGGACTGGTCTAATTAATCTGCTCCACACTTCAGCACCAAACAAGGCTCCTATCATGATACGAGATGATCACAAGAGAGGATGTATTCGGTTCAGGTGTTGGGGAAATTAAATAAATTTACAGGCAACCTATTGCTACAGCGTTGATTTTTCACTTCCCTCACACTATGGAGCAGGGTTTTATGACCATGTATGGAAATCACCAATTCAGTAAAGGTCAAAAATCAGTAGCTTCAAAGCACAAAACAGACGGTACTGAAATGGACTCTGGCCGTTTAAACTTAAATTTTCACAACAGCTGCTAAAGAACCTTACTTGAACAAAGTGGTGACTGTGAGCCACAGCAATTTCAGTTCCTATTTTCACATGCATCCAGTGAAAAATCTGAAGCTTACACAATGCCTTACCAGTTTAACAGCTTTATTATACATCTTGATGTAATCTTGACTGAGAGGAACTTCTTCAATTTTAAAGGTTACTCCAGAAAAGCTCAGTTGTCTTGCTATGTACATTCCCCTTAACTTCATATCCATGGCAACGATTTCCATTGCCCCAACACCTCTAGTTTATTAAAGAAAAAAAATTAAACAAAATCATTGCATGCATATATTCCTAGTAATCTTATTATATCACGCACAAAATAAATAGGCATTTGTGAAAACATAGCTGTTACATGAGAATTCTGTTCAAAAATAGCTGAATTTCAGACAGAGTACAGAGTGTTACGATTCAAGTTCACACTTTAGGTAATCAGAAATAGATTCCCAATCTCACTGGGCTGCTGTGAGGTGCCGCCAAGGAGGAGCTAGGCATTTTCCCGCAGAACACAAACTGGAACAGAGACCTTCTCGCCACACTCCTCTCCAAGTCCACTTTATGGTACTAGCAGAAAGTGCCAGCCCTAGGAGCACGTCTCCAGAGAATCCTGAGCTAAGATAAGCTCAGCACAGATGGATTCCATGGAGATAATTTCTTGCACTCCCCTCCCCTCCCCTCCAGTGATTATTTGTACATGAAGTTGCCGTGAGTGTTTTACAACTTATTCAATTCACAGTTTTAAAAAAACGGGGAAAAAAGCTACATAACATCTTGTGGAACAGAATAACTAATCTGAATACTATTTGAAATTAAATAGGTTCATGTGCAGCCAGTAATAATTAAACTGGAAACACAAAATTACAAATATTATTATGCACATTACCTTTGCTCTTAACACAGAAGTTTTCTAGTTAAGAAATTTGAGATGCCTTAGATTGGCTTGAATGTTATACATAAAAAGGAAACTGAAATCAGCACAATTTACACCCTCTCACTCTATACACAAACTGCTATGACTATTGAAGAGGGAATCCCGACTGTTCAACAAGTTTCTCCAGGGTACAACGGAGCCACACAGACCAGGAAGGGTTCCGGTTCCATCCCAGTCTGTGCTGAGTTAGTGCTGCAATTGGCTTCAATGCTCCCAGGAAATGCTCCCCCTAAGGTGCGCGGCCGCACACCGATCGCAAGGTCCCGCACAGGCTGCTCACCAGTGCTGTCGCTGGAAGAGATACATGCAAACTTGAAGAGCCCGCAAAGGCAAAAAAAAAGAGGGAACACTGCTCCTGGGTCAGGGAGGAGTCAGCACTCAGCAACCCTTAATGAACGTGTGGATGTATGCGAGGACAGAATTTGCTTCACAGATTTATTTGCTCTTGGAACATGGGAAACACTGCCAAGGCACTATTGACTGCCCATCATTTGCCCTGATGGTATTACAAGTCAACCATGTAGGCCAGATCAGGTGGGGTGGCAGGCTTCTTTCTTTGAAGATTCGTGAACTTGTTGAGCATTTACGACAATGCAGCAGCTTTCATGGTAATTTTCTATTGCTTGCCCACAGATTTATTTAGTTCAATTTTAAAATCCGCCATGGCGGGATCGAAACTCAGTGATTAAGGGACTTCTACATTTACTACACTGGGAAACAATGCTCAGAAACACTGGAGAACAGCTGTTGCAACTCATCATGGAATTCATACGAATGTGAAATTGGGAATAGTATTGTTTAAATATTCTGCTGATTGTGGATCTTATTTTACCTCCTTTCCACAGCCTGAATAAAATCATTGAATTCCTTGAAGGGTGTACCCTCGCCCCAGATTCCAAGTCGATTCATATAAGCCATGTTTCGTGGTTCCGATGCACCTATTTTGAAGAGCGACAGTTTATTGAAGTGCAACAGAAGTCCTGAAGATGTCCCAGAATTCCAAAACACTGCCCCAACAAAAAGGGAACTGCTACACTGTTAATGGATCACGGATATACCACATCCTGAAGTAGTTTTACAGAAAAACACTCTCCAACATTTCTGTACTATTTTTTGTAGTGCTCAAAAAGTGCAACACAGAGGAGGGTCTGTATATATATTATAATTTACATTTACACAGTTCAATGAAACATGGGAACAGGAGGAGGCCATTCAGCCCCTTGAGCCTGTTCTCCCATTCAATTAGATCATGGCTGATCTGTATCTTAACTCCATCTTGCTGCCTTAGTTCTGTAACTCTTAATATCCTTGCCTGACAAAAATCTATCAACCTCTTCAAAATTTTTAATTGACCCAGTCTCAACAGCTTTTTGGGGGAGAGTTTTCCAAGATTTCCACCATCCTGTGTGAAGAAGCGCTTCCTGATATCACCCCTGAGCAACCTGGCTCTAATTTTAAGGTTATGCCCCGTTGGTCTGGACGCCCCAGAGGAAATAGTTTCTCTCTATCTACCTATCAACTCCTTTAATCATCTTAAACACATTAATTAGATCACCCCTTATTCAATAAAACATAATGGAGTTTGCGTACCTGTAGCACTGGCATACACCACCCTGGCCTTTGGCAATTTGTTCTGCAGTTCCAGTACAGCCAGACCGGTTTTTGTGGGTTTTGAGGAACCAACTGGAGACAAGTTTTTAGCTTTGTGGCATTCGTCAAACACTATCTGAAATAGTTCAGTCAAGGGTATTTTAAAATATTTGTACTGCAAGTAGGTGATTATGCAGCTAGAGACGACTATAATGAGGATTTATTTTATGGTTGAGAACCAAGTGTTGAAGCAGTTTCACTGTGGTACCAACAGCAAGTTAAAGGCTTCTTACAGGTTACTGTATCTCCAGCAAATTCACCTTGAAAGATGATAATAAAGTGCAGCTGAATGTCTGCAGTGCCCACAGACAGACAGAAGGAATGCATGAAGCTTCACTAATGTTCTGAACAGATGTCTTAGATTCACACAGACTGGTGAGATGCTGCAACTCCAATGGCCGAATTCCACTCCACCAGACTACCAGCATTTATGTAGTGCTGGTAACATGTCCCAATGCACTGCACAGAGATGCAAGGAAGAAAATTGACACCAAACCAAATGGAGAAGACCGTGGGTCAGATGACCAAAGGCTTGGCCAAAGAGGTGGGTATTAAAGGAGAGACATGGGCAGAGGGGGTTGGGGAGGAATTTCAGAGAGTGGGATCTTGGCAGCTGAAAGCGACAGGAGGGTGGTGCACAAGAGGCTTCAGTCAGAGGAATGGAATGTTTGATGGTGAGGGAGGTTGTAGTGAAGGGGAAGATTAGAGATAGGGAGGGGAAAGGCCACGAAGGGATTAAAGCACAGGATGAGAATTTTAAATTAGAGGTGTTGTGGTGAAGGGCAATCAGGACTTTGCGTGGGCGAAGATACAGGCAGCAGGCAGGATGGGAGGCAGGCCAGGAAAGCAGAAGAGACAAGCCTGGAGGTAACAAAAGGCAGGGCTGAGGGTTTCAGCAGCAGATGGGCTATGGGAGGGGTAAAGCCCGGTGATGTCACCGAGGTTGAAATAAGTGGTCTTTGAGGAGATGGGTTTGGCTGCTCAGCTCAGGCTTGGTTAGGACACGGAGGTTGCCAAAAGTATTGCTTGGCATGAGACAGTGGCCAGGGAGGGAAATGGAACCGGTGGCAAGGACCCAAGATGATGGCTTCAGTCATTCCAATGTTTATTGGAAGGAAGCTGCAGCTCATCCAAGACTGGATGACAGACAAGAAGTCTGACAGTACAGAGGCAATGGTGGGGTCAAGAGACGTGGTGGAGCGATAGAGCTGGGTGTTACCGTATGGAAGTTGATCCGATATCTGTGGATGATGCTGCCAAGGGGCAACATGTATACGAAGAAGATGGGGCTAAGGATGCATCCCGGCGGATTTTCAAGCTGATGGTATAGGAGTGGGAAGTCAAGCCAGTGGTAGATGCGCTCTGGCTATGGTCAAATACGCACGAATAGAGCCAAGTGAGGGCAGTCCCTCAGAGCTGGACAACAAAGGAGAAGCTTTGGAGGGGGCTCATGATGTGATCAACCATGTCAAAGGCTGTAAAGATGCAGTAAAAGAGAGAATGGGGATCATCTCCTCCACCACAGACAACAAATTAAATAATCATGCACTTTCTAATTAAGCGAACTGGGCACCTGTGAAGCAGCTTGTAATTACGGCAACTAATTAATGTTTAATTTCTGCATTAAATACATCTTTGTGCAAAATGGACATTTTGATTTCAGTCACTTGCAGAAGCAGGTTACAATAATGCAGAGCACTAGTTATACTTAAAATTTCTGTACAGCCAAAAAGGATACCACTCCATCGAAGTCTTCACCACACCAGTGCAGAAGTTGCTTTAACCTAGTTTTATATTTTCCACCCGACTGACTTTCACCAATTAGTGAAGAGTATGTTGCAAAAATGACACCTTTCTTCACACTTCCATTTTGTTTGGAAGAGATTTTTCCATATTTGAACTGGAATGAAAACAGGTAGTGTAAATATTTATACTGTTAAAATATATTTAACTGCAATTGCAATCACTAAGTTACACTCATATTCTGCTATGTATCACCGCGGTAATTCGTTACAGCAATGCCGTGGCAGGATGATTATTAACCTACATATTTCCAACACTGGGTGGCAGGATCCAGGACATGAAGGAAGGAATGCGTTAAAGGAATAAACATAGTATGTTACACAATAAAATGAGGGGGGATGCAGGATGTTAACTAAAAAAAATAATCAAATCAGGGCATACAGAATTCTTAATGTAATTTTAAGCATTTATTTAGATAAATGTGCAGGTTAGGTTGATTGGCTATGATAAATTGACCCTTAGTGTTAGGGGGATTAAATACGTGGGGTTGCAGGGATAGGGTGGGATATGTGTTGGGGTTACGGGGATCGGGTGGGATATGTGTCGGTGCAGGCTCGATGGGCCGAAATGGCCTCTATCTGCACTGTGGGGTTTCTGTGATTTCTGTGATTGTG
The DNA here is from genome assembly GCF_052327205.1 of Somniosus microcephalus. Taxonomy (NCBI): domain Eukaryota; kingdom Metazoa; phylum Chordata; class Chondrichthyes; order Squaliformes; family Somniosidae; genus Somniosus; species Somniosus microcephalus. The sequence goes on from NC_141005.1 coordinate 4,413,548, forward strand.
AAAATATTGGGTAACAACAATAAAACTAGCGCTGCCATAGGAAGCAGCTTTTACGCTAAGTTTTAGTTTGAGTCAAAGTGTGATCTAAAAGTGGAAAATGTTGCATCTATGATGATTTGAATCTCTGGAGCAGCTGGCAACGAGTGAACAATATTCCAGTCAAATATGAAAACACTTCTGGGAAAGTTAGATACCATGTTCACAAAACAGGAGAAACCAATCTCCCTCCACTCCCCCCAACAACCCCCCACCCCCCCCCCCCCGCCACCAGAACCAGGTCCATGCTTTTTAGTCTAACAAAAAACTTCCTATTTTCTCCCCTACTAGAAACATAGACCATAGAAAAATAGGAGAAGTCGGCCATTCGGCCCTTCAAGCCTGCTCCGCCATTCAATATCATGGCTGATCCTCTAGCTCAATACCATATTCCCGCTCTCTCCCCATACCCCTTGATGCCACTTCCCTGATGGTGAACTGCTAACAGAAAACCATTTCATCTTCCAGTATCTGACCCAAGTTAGATAGACAGTGAGTGTGGAGAAGCTGTTTAACTGTGGGTGGGATTACAGGCCACAATGAACACTGCTAGCAAAGGCTACATCCAATAGTCTAAGAACTCTCAGGTTCAATTCCTGGTCTGCACTGGGTCAGCTGATCTAAGTAATAACTGCAATACTACATTTGGCCTCAGCACCCCAGGCACGAGAAGGGAAAAATCAGTCAGGGTTCCTGCTGATAATCATTATCCACTGCGCAGATGGATTGGATTCAACTGCAATACCACCCCCAACTTGACTGAATAACCAATTACCGTTTAGATTGACAATAAAAATGACCACTTGAACAAGGCACCACAGGGCAAGCTTCACCCATGGAATCACAAACGTTAGCACCTTCATGAGTGAGGCAGAGGACTAGAAGAGGTGCAGTAAATTTCTAGGCACCCCGGAATACATTTCAAAACATCCTGACATCGTAACACAATCTGTAACCCAAACCCCTCTTGCAGTTGTACTGCATGCAGATCCTGGCCAAACAGGTTATGATTTCACATTAAGCAGTTTGGAGTTAATGGTTATGGGCTACAATTCTGAACTAATTTCAGCTGAGTTTGAAGGGAAATGAGAGTTCAAAAGGGCATTATGAGGGCACACATTTCTAGCAGCAGTAGTGCAGGGAGCACATCTCAAAGAATGGCCAAAAGTGAAATCTTTGTTACTGCAACAAGCATTTATATATAAAAACTACAGACATCAGTCGCTTTTTAGGGAAGCATCACTTAGCACATGGTTAAAATTTAGCGGGTAACATCAGTAAGTTAAAATGCTGTGCCATATAGTAATATTTACTGGCCACAGTGTGACAGGATGTAGCCTTCATTAGGAATTCCCAATTCTTGATCATCCAAAGAGGAATGTCCCATGGGGAAAAATGTCCACTCATAGGGCAGGAAAAGTCAACCCAACCCAGGCCTTCCAGTGGGTGGTTCAAACAGCCATTAACAGGAACATGGCAACGAGAAAATTTATATCGGGAAAAGCAGGAGACGAGTATTTTTGGGTGGAAGGGTATATTAATGGGCTTAATCACTGGGAGGGCAATAACAATTATATATAACCCTCAAAAGTGTGTAGCAGAGGACATCATGAAACACAGCTAAATAGATGGACCATTGTTCCTTCAATATGAAGGTGTCCCTTTATAAAGGAGGAATTGTTCAGTTATTTACCTTATTCAGTGCATGAACCTGGATATTTTTTGCTCCAATGTCCCTCAGGTCTCTTTCAGCATCATACTTCAAGTCATTGGATACACTAAACCTGTTAATAAGCACAGAACGTCAACAACTGAAGCCAACTACAATAAATGTTTTTTAGAATTTGGATAAATGCTAATTTCTGCTTACCATAGTGATCTTTTTCTACCAAGAAGGTAATTCTCAAAAATAATGCCAGCAATGGTTCTTCCTTTACCCACACCAGCACCGTCCCCTATCAGGAAGGCTGCACGATCCCCATTGGGGAGGAATGTTTCATGTTGCTATGGTTCAAACAATAAACAAATAATCAAGGTAGCTGGTTTAACAATACCTACACACTAAATTATGAAAATACCACAGATCTTTACATCAACTTGTTTTTAAGTAAAGCCAATTTTTTTTTGAAACTCAGAATACCTGAGCAGCATACGTGATTGCTTCCAGCTGCAAAGCAGAGAGCCAACCATTGTCGATGATCTCCTCTTGTACAGTCAGCCGATACCAAACATCAGGGGGGGTTACACTCGACAAAGAACTGGTCTCCACAACTGGATCGGGATGGCGCAAGCCAACCTTCACTGTTAACAAAATTAAGACATTTGAGGTTGTAAATAATTGCATAAAGGTTTATTGATGAACTGAACGCAATAATAAACAAATATAGTTCTGCTTTAATAACTATGACATTCTATACCAAGTAGCAAAGTACAATTTACATTTGGGAAATTATCTTTTATGACATATGGGGCACTTCACTAAAGAACTTAAAAAACATAAGCGCACCATCAGACTGTTATATTGGGAATAAACAGGTCAGTGTTGAGTTATAAAGAGAAAAAGACGAGTTATGACATTACGGATGATTACCCTTCATCAGTAGAGTGTGCATCCAAATCGTTAACCTGTAATTCTTTACTGACTGCTGTACCTGCAGTATAGTTCCAACATCATTTTTATTTCAGATTTCTAGTATTTTTCTTTATGTGCATAACATTGGGAATACTACTTTTACATGCAAGTTCTATATTTCAATATTATTTACTAAAAATACACTAGTCAAGAGTCCCACCAAAAAGTCGTAATTTCCAAAAAATAATTCAAATTTGCAAAGGGGTAAGCAGACAATATTTTGTTTACGTAACAGATCATTGCAAAAAGACAACTTGCATTTCTATCGCGCTTTTCACGATCTCAGGACATCCCAAAGCACTTTACAGTCAACAAAAGTACTTTTGAAGTGTAGTCACTGTTGTAACATAGAGAAATGCAGTTGCCAATTGGTGCACAGCAAGGTACCACAAACAGCAATGTGATAATGACCAGATAGAAAGTTATTATCTAAATGGAGAGAAACTGCAAAGTGCTACAGTACAAAGGGATCTGGGGGTCCTGGTGCATGAAACACAGAAGGTTAGTGTGCAGGTAATCAGGAAGGCCAATGGAATCTTCACTTTTATTGCAAGGGGGATGGAGTATAAAAGCAGGGAAGTCTTGCTTCAGTTATACAGGGTACTGGTGAGGCCACACCTGGAATACTGCGTGCAGTTTTGGTTACCATATTTAAGAGATATACTTGCTCTCGAGGCAGTTCAGAGAAGGTTCACTCGGTTGATTCCAGAGATGAGGGGGTTGACTTATGAGGAAAGGTTGAGCCTCTACTCATTGGAATTCAGAAGAATGAGGCGCAATCTTATCGAAACATATAAGATTGTGAGGGGGCTTGATCGGGTGGATGCGGGGAGGATGTTTCCACTGATGGGTGAGACTAGAAATAGGGGGCATAATCTTAGAATAAGGGGCTGCCCTTTCAAAACTGAGATGAGGAGAAACTTCTTCACTCAGAGGGTAGTAAATCTATGCAATTTGCTACCTCAGAGCTGTGGAAGCTGTGACATTAAATAAATTTAAAACGGAGATAGACAATTTCCTAGCTGATAAGGGAATTAGGGGTTACAGGGAGCGGGCAGGGAAGTGGACCTGAGTCTAGGTTCGGATCAGCCATGATCCTATTGAATGGCGGAGCAGGCCCGAGGGGCCGTATGGCCTACTCCTTCTCCTACTTATGTTCTATGATAATCTGTTATAGTGATGTTGGTTGAGGGATGAATATTGGCCAGGACACTGGAGAGAACCCCCCCCGCCCAGTTCTTCAAATAGTGCCGTGGCATCTTTTACATACACCTGAGGGGGCAGACGGGGCCTCGGTTTAACGTCTCATCCGAAAGGCGGCACCTCCTACAGTACACCACTCACTCACTCAGTACTGCACTGAAGAGTCAGACTAAATTGTGTGCTCAAGTCTCAAGTGGGACATGAACCTACAAATCTTCCAACTGAGAGGCAAGAGTGCTACCACTGAGCCAAGGCTGACACGAACAAAATTTAGTCACTGAATGGTTGGCCCATTTGACAACCTCATGGTAACTGGACTGATAATCAAACTCTACGATGTAAAATCAGGGCCATGAATTCCCCTGTCACATTAGAGCAGGGTGTCCAAACTTTTTCTCAAGGGCCAGTGCATGGCTTACCATGGAGTGCCACAGGCCACATACACAATTACAATACGAAAGACCAAATTACTTCACCGAAGAGGGTACTCGTTTTACCAGTCACTGCTCCTTCTTTGGTAGATGAATCCCAAATCCACAAGTGAAAGGCCAATCATTTCAAATGACGAGAAAAGACTTTAAAACAGGCAGGATATGGAAGTGGACAATTCAATTTGCACTTTCTAGGGGAGAAGACTTACATTTCATTGGCATATATTCAGCATATGTGTCTGCATGGCCCAATTCCTCATCGTCTTCCTCCTCGGCCTCCTCTTCATCTTTCAGAGGCAATTTCTATTAACCATTTGAAAGAAGAGATTAGGAGTACAAGCTCAGTGCAAGCTGAATCCATAGTCTGAAGTTTCTTTAGCTCAAGAGCAGATAGATGGAGCTATTTGATAACCTCCAGAGAAGTCAATGTTACATGAACTGAAGCTTCTATTTCCTTCATCCCATCAAGTGTGAAGGCTAACTATCAAATTTTACAAGTTTTACATGCATTAAAAGTAGTTCGGAATTGGCTGCCACCCAGGATTGCCAGACCAGACATCTCTGGGCAAGGGTAGTCATGCACTCATGCACATTTTACGTCTGTATGCATAGCACAAATTTCCAAGAATAAACAGCACAAATTTTGAGTTCAAAAATGAATGCCACGTTTGTTCAGTGAAAAACTACATACTCATTTACATGTTGGTGTAATGTGACTGGGGGAAAATCCCATGCATGTTACCAGGATGCGGTGTTCTGTAAGGAATAGCAGCTAGTCATACAGAGAAGATAGGAGGAGTAGGCCATTCGGCCCCTCAAGCCTGCTCCGCCATTCAATGAGATCATGGCTGATTATCCAAACTCAGTACCCTGTCCCTGCTTTCGCCCCGTATCCCTTTAGCCTTAAGAAATATATCTAACTCCTTCTTGAATATATTTAATGAATTGGCCTCAACTGCCTTCTGTCCAATACTACTTGTACATGAACTTTCTATAGTGGTAAACAGCCACATTATAAAGGTTACCAATATTTGCTTTAATCGATTTTAATGTAATGTTGATTCTACCTTAATAGATCAAAACAAGCACAGGTGAGAAATGCCTACAGCTGCTAATGTGGAGGGGCTGAGGGGGGGGGGGGGGGGGGGTGCGCACAGGAGGCCAGAAGAGGAGTTTGGGAGGAGGGGGTGTTAGGGGTTACAAGGATGGAGGAAATGCTTCGATAGAGATAATGAACTACTTTGCGTGAATGCATTAAAAATTAAAATCAGGTTTTCACTAATTTATGAATGTAATTGAAACAGTTTACACAAGTTGAAGAAAGCAATATTAAGTGGCAATCCATAATTATGTGTCATCTTAAATGTTGCAGTTTATCTTTAAGATAAATTCAGATTTGCATATAATTGCAATTCACGAAGCCATCATGAAATGACTACGTTAACACAATAGCAGTACATGTGCTTCACATGCTCACGAGATGAAGTGAAGCATCACAACATTAGACTCCAGCTTAACGTGGGTGCTGCATGTGTGTGCCAGGCTGTCAGCACAAGGATCTTTATACAAGAAATAAATGTTAGACCACCACACACACGTACACGGAGCTTTAGATGGAAATTTACTGATCATGAAACGAGCACTCTCAATAGAAGCATGCTTCGCAAGGTCCTGTTTGACTGTTCCTATTGAAAATTTGAAGCAGAGGCAGAAAACTGGCAAAAATTAACTTCAAAATTCTGAATAAAGGTGTATTTACCGGAGTCGGAGAAAAGCTTCGCATTTTAATATCCTCATTGACCCATATCCGAGTCACTTCTTTACTCAATGATTCCTTCTTTACAACACCATTGTTCAAGTCAGCTGCAGATAAAGTACAACTGTTTAAACTCTAAACAGACTACAACAATCTTTCCAATTATAAAGTGTTGTTAATAGTATTTTAAAATGTATGCATTACATAGAGATCAGTGACTAAACTCAAGTTTTACTAACACTTTTGTTCGGGTTGCATTTGACTGTATTTAAACTAAACAATAAAAATTGCATTTAATCAGAAACCTGATTATAAAAATGGTTAAGTACAATTAATTAGGAAAATGAAGTTCACCCCCACACCAATGTGCAAGCACAAACTATTCTATAAGAGATGCCTAAACACAAAATGTGAAAAGTGACACCAAGATAAGGTAAGAGACGCAAAGTGAGAATTCTCAGATTCCAGAAGAAATGTAGCAAGTATGCAGTTTCACTCCTGATACTAGATTCAGGAGACTGCCAGTGTGAAAACAGCAACACAACTCTAACCTGCAGAAGCACATTAGATCTTTACTTAATGTGCATCCCTAATAAACACTAGAGGAAGGTGAGCTTCACAGTGGATCGACTTTCTTTAAGAAACGTTATGCAGCTAACTGCTATCAAGTTGGAGATCTCCCCACCGTACAGGAATGAAGCGTGCACCCATCGTGTCTACTTCCTATGGTTTGATGACATCATTACCTTACCTGGTTTATTCATCATCTTAGAAGTGAGCAGTACAATTTCTGTAAGAAAGTTAATTAGGAAAAAAAGTTTCTAAAACCCAGTGCTGGAAATTATCTTGTACTATTAAGTAGCTTGCATCAATAATAAATGTTTCTTTCAGTTAATTAGCTAAACATAAAACTAAATAAAAGTTAGATAAAAATAAACTTTGCAGTAATGTTTCAAACCATATAGAACCGAATGACTTCTTTGCTGCGGATTGTTTTGAAGCATTTTGTGGACTATGGATTGCACAATACGTTACAAGCGCACATCTAATAACAGCAATCTTATAAACTGTTCTCACTAATGTTTTTGTCTCCATTACTTTTTAATTTTGACAAGACTGAAAAATTACAACAATGTAAAGTGACTACTTTCCACACAAGAACCACACAGCCTCTTCACACTAAACTTATGAACAGCCATGCGACTGCAGCGTAGGCCAGTGATCATGGAGAGTGCATCAGCCTTCAAACACAAAAAGAATGCTGCGGTGTTGTCTCTTGAAAAACCCTGAATGTGTACACCAGCCATTGTGTAAGTGAGACATGCAACAGAGGTTGAAGGCTTATAGAAAAGGTGGAGCCTTCATTAATTTACATGGCTCGAAGTTGAGGACTTGTGCATTCCACCTCACTGCTTTTTATTTTCAGTAAACCACAAATTCCAGTGTCTCATTCGTGTGTGAATTTTTATCAAATGCACATGCAGGTTGTAGGTGTATATGGCACTAAATTTAAATAGATTCAACCAAACCATAGCACCTTTCCCAAAATAAATCTGTGATCAAAAAAAACTTGTTAAATGCCAGATCCACCAATGGTACTTACTGGCATCCAATTCAACATGCCCACTCTATTCATTGCTGGAAGAGTTTTTCTGAACCATATGGAAACAAAGCTACTAATGAAGAGGCTGTGTAACAATTAAATGTATAAACATTCATGAATGAAAATAACTTACTGGCTGCTGTTGTAATGGGTTGAACAATATTGGACGGTGGCTTCATTTTCATCAGTTCAGATAAGCTGTTGCTTTTAAGTAAGTCTTTAAGCTGTATCTGGTCCTTGGTTGATGCTGTAGCTACTATTGGAGCAGCTGTAGATGTTAGTGCGAGTGAGCTGGTCTGAACAACCTTTGCTACAGTAACTGTGGGACGAGACACTGCATTAACGGGTGCCTTTGTCACAATTAATGTCGTTCCAAGGTTTGGCAGCTGATTCAGCTGATTCAGCACGAAAGTGGTAGCTGTTGGTGGCTGTTGAGAAAAATATAAATAAAATTATAAAGATACTAATATTTTTGTGTTGCAACTAGAATAACCAGAAAGACCGAACAAGCTGGGGCTCTTTTTTTCTAGAAAAGAGACTGAGGGGTGACCTAATAAAGGTCTTTAAAATTACCACGGGGTTCGACAGGGTAGACTTCGAGAAGATGTTTCCATTTGTTGGGGAGTCCAAAACTAGAGGCCAGAAATAGTCACCAATAAATCCAAAAACTTCTTCACTCAGAGTGGCGAGAATGTGGAACTCGCTACCACACGGGAGTAGCTGAGGCGAATAGTACAGATGCATTTATGGGGAAGCTCGGTAAGTACACGAGGGAGAAAGGAATAGGTTATGTTGATGGGGTGAGATGAAGAGGGGCGAGAGGAGGCTCGTATGGAGCATCAACACCAGCATGGACCTGCTGGGCCGAATGGCCTGTTTCTGGCCTGTAACATTCTACACAACTAGGAAACAAAGACAAGGCAGAAAGTTCATAAACAGATCAAATTTACCACATTATAGACCAACAGCCCAAAAGGTTACACCCATCATCCATTTCCAACTTGACATTTTCTTGGAGCTGTCGTTCAGTAAAATGAAAATGTGATTAATATATACAAAATTTGAAGACAACCAATTATTCAGAGTCCAAATTCAGACAAACACAATACACTGGATAAGGATCGAGCTGCTCCCTTATTTTCTTCCTGGAAAAGGAAGGAAAGATGATCCTTATCAATAAGCTGTACATGCAGTTTTCTTCTGCACTTGTGGCAATCAAACACTTAACACGTTTGTGTGAACCTCTTCCTGCACTACTCCGCAGTCAATTTACAGAATACCATATAAAGAGCAACAGAGGTACATCAAGCACAACCAATCTTAAATCAGCTTCCACCAAATTTTCTTCATCACTATTGCTGGGAGAAAGCATAGAGTGCTTTAAAACTGCTGACATTAAACCTATCCAGAACTTCTGGATACCAGACCATCATGACCATGACAAAACAAAAAAATATAGATGTATGTACAACATAAAAGAAAGTGACTAGAAAGAAATCAGCAGCAGAGGCGGCAGCTCAGGGTAAAGAGCGCGGGGCCCGAGGACAGCGGACCTGAAAGGAATCAGCAGCAGAGGCGGCAGCTCAGGATAAAGAGCGCGGGGCCCGAGGACAGCGGACCTGAAAGGAATCAGCAGCAGAGGCGGCAGCTCAGGATAAAGAGCGCGGGGCCCGAGGACAGCGGACCTGAAAGGAATCAGCAGCAGAGGCGGCAGCTCAGGATAAAGAGCGCGGGGCCCGAGGACAGCGGACCTGAAAGGAATCAGCAGCAGAGGCGGCAGCTCAGGATAAAGAGCACGGGGCCCGAGGACAGCGGACCTGAAAGGAATCAGCAGCAGAGGCGGCAGCTCAGGAGAAAGAGCACGGGGCCCGAGGACAGCGGACCTGAAAGGAATCAGCAGCAGAGGCGGCAGCTCAGGATAAAGAGCGCGGGGCCCGAGGACAGCGGACCTGAAAGGAATCAGCAGCAGAGGCGGCAGCTCAGGAGAAAGAGCACGGGGCCCGAGGACAGCGGACCTGAAAGGAATCAGCAGCAGAGGCGGCAGCTCAGGATAAAGTGCGCGGGGCCCGAGGACAGCGGACCTGAAAGGAATCAGCAGCAGAGGCGGCAGCTCAGGATAAAGAGCGCGGGGCCCGAGGACAGCGGACCTGAAAGGAATCAGCAGCAGAGGCGGCAGCTCAGGAGAAAGAGCGCGGGGCCCGAGGACAGCGGACCTGAAAGGAATCAGCAGCAGAGGCGGCAGCTCAGGATAAAGTGCGCGGGGCCCGAGGACAGCGGACCTGAAAGGAATCAGCAGCAGAGACCAGAGCTCAGGATAAAGTGCGCGGGGCCCGAGGACAGCGGACCTGAAAGGAATCAGCAGCAGAGACCAGAGCTCAGGATAAAGAGCGCGGGGCCCGAGGACAGCGGACCTGAAAGGAATCAGCAGCAGAGACCAGAGCTCAGGATAAAGAGCGCGGGGCCCGAGGACAGCGGACCTGAAAGGAATCAGCAGCAGAGACCAGAGCTCAGGATAAAGAGCGCAGGGCCCGAGGACAGCGGACCTGAAAGGAATCAGCAGCAGAGACCAGAGCTCAGGATAAAGTGCGCGGGGCCCGAGGACAGCGGACCTGAAAGGAATCAGCAGCAGAGACCAGAGCTCAGGATAAAGAGCGCAGGGCCCGAGGACAGCGGACCTGAAAGGAATCAGCAGCAGAGACCAGAGCTCAGGATAAAGAGCGCGGGGCCCGAGGACAGCGGACCTGAAAGGAATCAGCAGCAGAGGCGGCAGCTCAGGATAAAGAGCACGGGGCCCGAGGACAGCGGACCTGAAAGGAATCAGCAGCAGAGGCGGCAGCTCAGGATAAAGAGCGCGGGGCCCGAGGACAGCGGACCTGAAAGGAATCAGCAGCAGAGACCAGAGCTCAGGATAAAGAGCGCAGGGCCCGAGGACAGCGGACCTGAAAGGAATCAGCAGCAGAGACCAGAGCTCAGGATAAAGTGCGCAGGGCCCGAGGACAGCGGACCTGAAAGGAATCAGCAGCAGAGACCAGAGCTCAGGATAAAGAGCGCGGGGCCCGAGGACAGCGGACCTGAAAGGAATCAGCAGCAGAGACCAGAGCTCAGGATAAAGAGCGCGGGGCCAACAAATTCCAAAAGAACAGCAAAAGCAAGAAGTGACGTCACAGGACTGCAGGTAGGTGATTGGTGGGTGAGTATTCGTGTTTTATTCTCTTTAACGCAACTAGATAAACTAATTAATATAATTATAAATAATCGTGTGAATAAAGACTTTAGCTGAGAGGGCGAGAGAAACAGCCGGAGATAAAGGTAGGCCCGACTTTTAAGACTCTTCGTATTCAGTTTATTTCTGTAAGTTTGGTAATAGTCTATTAAATAGAGGCATGACAGGGCAGCTCAGTCCCGTGGAATGCACATCCTGTGCCATGTGGGAAATCAAGGATGCTTCCCGTGTCCTGGACAACGTGTGCAGGAGATGTCATCAGCGAGAAGAGCTCGAGCTCCGGGTTTCAAAGCTTGAGCAGCAGCTGGCGTCACTGTGGTGCATACGTGAGGCCGAGAGCTTCGTGGATAGCAAGTTTCAGGAGGTGGTCACCCCACCTCCTGTGCAAGCAGAGAGAGAATGGGTGACCACCAGACAGAAAAGGATGACCAGGCAGGTAGTGCAGGAGTCCCGAGTGCATCTCGCTCTCCAACCAGTATTCGGTTCGGAGTACTGGTGAGGGCGATGGTTCCTCGAGGGAATACAGCCAGAGCCAAGTCCTTGGCACCACGGGTGGCTCAGCTGTACTAGGGGGTTGGGGGGGGGGGGGGGGGTGGAAGAAGAGTGGGAGAACAATTGTGGTAGGGGATTCGATAGTTAGGGAAGCAGACAGGCGTTTCTGCGGCTGCAGACGTGACTCCAGGATGGTATGTTGTCTCCCTGGTGCCAGCGTCAGTAGGTGAATATTTAGGCAACAAGGATCACAGTATCATAAGGTTTAGATTAGCTATGGAAAAGGACAGGGAGCAATCGAGAGTAAAAATACTTAATTGGAGGAAGGCCAATTTCAGTGGGATGAGAACAGATCTGGCAGGGCAACTAAAGTCAGAGCTCCCTGGATGACAAAACAGATAGAGAATATAATAAAGCAGAAAAAGAGCGCATATGACAGATGTCAGGTTGCAAATACATCTGAGAATCTTACCTCCCCCTGGACCATGACCGCACTACCAAACATCAAGCCATTGTTTCCAAGACTGTCACTGACCTCATCTCTTCTGGACATCTACCCTCCATGGCCGCCAACCTCAGTCCCCCAACCCCGCACAGCCAGTTTCTACCTCCTTCCCAAGATCCACAAACAGGACTGCCCCGGTAGACCCATCGTTTCAGCCTGTTCTTGCCCCACGGAACTGATTTCTTCCTATCTCGGCTATTTTTTCTCCCCTTGTCCAGTCTCTTCCCACCTACATTCGCGACTCTTCCGATGCCCTCCGTCACTTTAACAGTTTCCAGTTTCTTGGCCCCAACTGTCTCCTTTTCACCATGGACGTCCAATCCCTCTACACCTCCATCTCCCACCAGGACGGCCTGAGGGCGCTCCGCTTCTTGCTTGATCAGAGGCCCAACCAGTCCCCATCCACCACCACCCTCCTCCGCCTGGCTGAACCTATTCTCACATTGAACAACTTCTCCTTTGACTTCACTCACTTCCTCCAAATTAAAGGTGTTGCTATGGGAACCCGCATGGGCCCAAGCTATGCCTGCCTTTTCGTGGGATATGTGGAACATTCTTTGTTCAAGTCCTACTCAGGTCCCCTCCCTCACCTCTTTTTCTGGTTCATTGATGACTGTATCAGTGCAGTTTCCGGCTCTCGCCCTGAACTAGAAAATTTTCACTTCCATTTCCACCCTTCCCTCACATGGTCCATCTCCAAATCTTCCCTTCCCTTCTTTGACTTCTCTGTCTCCATTTCTGAAGATAGGCTATCGACAAACATCCACGACAAACCCACCAACTCCCAGCGCTACCTGGACTACACTTCCTCCCACCCCGCTTCCTGTAAAGACTCTATTCCATTCTCCCAGTTTCTCTGTCTCCGCTGCATCTGTTCAGACGATGCCACCTTCCATACCAATGCTTCCAATATGTCTTCCTTCTTCCTCAACCAAGGATTCCCCTCAGAATCATAGAAACTTAAAGCGCGGAAGGAGGCCATTTCGGCCCATCGTGTCCGCTCCGGCCAACAAAGCTATCCAGCCTAATACCACTTCCCAGCTCTTGTCTGTAGCCCTGCAGGTTACAGCATCCCAAGTGCACATCCAAGTACCTTTTAAATGTGGTTAGGGTTTCTGCCTCTACCACCCTTTCAGGCAGTGAGTTCCAGACCCCCACAACCCTTTGGGTGAAGAAATTTCCCCTCAAATCTCCTCCAAACCTTCCACCAATTATTTTAAATCTGTGCCCCCTGGTTTCTGACCCCCCTGCTAAGGGAAATAGGTCCTTTCTATCCACTTTATCTATGCCCCTCATAATTTTATACACCTCAATAAGGTCTCCCCTCAGCCTCCTCTGTCCCAAGGAAAACAAACCCAGCCTATCCAGTCTTTCCTCATAGCTAAGATTCTCCACTCCTAGCAACATCCTTGTAAATCTCCTCTGTACCCTCTCTAGTGCAATCACATCTTTCCTGTAATGTGGTGACCAGATCTGCACGCCGTACTCTAGCTGAGGCCTAACTAGTGTTTTATACAGTTGAAGCATAACCCCCCTGCTCTTGTATTCTGTGCCACGGCTAATAAAGGCAAGCATTCCGTATGCCTTCTTAACCACCTTATCTACCTGGCCTGCTACCTTCAGGATCTGTGGACATGCACTCCAAGGTCCCTTTGTTCCTCTACACTACTCAGTGTCCTACCATTTAATGTGTATTCCCTTTCCTTGTTAGCCCTCCCCAAATGCATTACCTCACACTTCTCCGGATTGAATTCCATTTGCTGCTGTTCTGCCCGCTTGACCAATTTATTGATATCTTCCTGCAGTCTACAGCTTCCTTTTACAGTATCAACCACACAGCCGATTTTAGTATCATCTGCAAACTTCTTAATCACACCCCCTATATCCAAGTCAAGATCGTTGATATATACCAAAAAAAGCAAGGGACCTAGTACTGAGCCCTGCGGAACCCCACTGGAAACAGCCTTCCAGTCACAAAAACACCCATCAACCATTACCCTTTGCTTCCTGTTTCCGAGTCAGTTTTGAATCCAACCTGACACTTTGCCCTGGATCCCATGGGCTTCTAACAGTCTGCCATGTGGAACCTTATCAAAAGCCTTGCTAAAGTCCATATACACTACATCAAACGCACTACCCTCATCTACCCTCCTTGTTACCTCCTCAAAAAATTCAATCAAGTTTGTCAGACAAGACCATCCCTTAACAAATCCATGCTGACTATCCTTGATTAATCCGTGTCTTTCTAAATGAAGATTTATCCTGTCCTTCAGAATTCTTTCCAATAATTTTCCCACCATCGAGGTTAGGTTGACTGGCCTGTAATTACTCGGTCTATCCTTTTCTCCCTTTTTAAACAAGGGTACCACATTAGCAGTCCTCCAGCACCACACCTGAAGCCAGAGAGGATTGAAAAATGATCGTCAGGGCATCTGCTATTTCCTCTTTTGCTGCGCTTAACAGCCTGGGATACATTTCATCCGGGCCTGGAGATTTATCCACTTTTAAAGCTGCTAAACCCCTTAATACTTCCTCTCTCACTATGTTTATTTCATTTAATATTTCACACTCCTCCCCCCCGATAGCAATGTCTGCTTCGCCCCTCTTCTTTGTGAAAAGACACAAATTATTCATTAAGAACCCCACTGACGTCTCCCGCCTCCACACACAGATTACCCTCATGATCTCGAATAGGCCCTACCCTCTACCGTGGTTGACACGGCCCTTGACCGTGTCTGTTCCATTTCCCGCACTTCTACTCTCACAACTTCCCCTCCCTCCCAGAACCACGATAGGGTTCCCCTTGTCCTCAACCTTTCACCCCACCAGCCTCCATATTCAACGGATCATCTTGCCATTTCCGCCATCTCCAACGTGATCCCACCACCAAACGCATCTTCCCCTCACCTCCCCTTTCAGCATTCTGAAGGGATCACTCCCTCCGCAACACCCTGGTCCACTCCTCAATCACCCCCAATAGCCCTTTCCCCTTCGCCCGGCACCTTTCCATGCAAGCGCAGGAGATCCAACACCTGCCCTTTTACCTCCTCTCTTCCCATTGTTCAGGGCCCCAAACACCCCTTCCAGGTGAAACAGCGATTTACTTGTACTTCTTGCAATTTAGTATACTGTATTCGCTGCTCACGATGCGGTCTCCTCTACATTGGGGAGACCAAACGCAGAGTGGGCGACCGCTTCGCGGAACACTTCCGTTCAGTCCGTAAGGGTGACCCCGAGCTTCCGGTCGCCTGTCACTTGAATTCTCCGCTCCGCTCCCAACTCTGACCTCAGCCTCTTCAACTGTTCCAATGAAGCTCAACGTAAGCTCGAGGAACAGCACCTCATCTTTCGATTAGGCACTTCGCAGCCTTCTGGACTCAACATTGAGTTTAACAATTTCAAACTATAACCCCTGCCCCCATTTTTCAGGTGGCTGATGATAATTCTGCCATCCCCATTTGCAACATTTAACAACTCCTGCCTCATACCCTAGCACTGACTGTTCCTTCAATTTCTTCCTCCCCTTCACCCCCCCTCCTTTCCCTGTCTCTGCACCTGCTTAAAATCGGTTACATCTCGAACCTTTTCCAGTTCTGACGAAGGGTCACAGACCTGAAACGTTAACTCGGTTTCTCTCACCATGGATGCTGCCTAGCCTGCTGAGTGCTTCCAGCATTCTCTGTTATTTTATATATAGAAAGGTCAGAGGAGAAATGAAAGAAAATAAGAGGGTATGAGAATAGAATGGCAGCCAACATAAAAGGTAATCCAAAAGTCTTCTATAGGCATATAAATAGTAAAAGGGTAGCAAGAGGAGGGGTGGGGCCGATTAGGGACCGAAAAGGAGACCCAGGCATGGAGGCAGAGGGTACGGCTGAGGAACTAAACGAGTACTTTGCATCTGTCTTCACCAAGGAAGAGGATGCTGCCATAGACATAGTGAAGGAGGAGGTAGTGGAGATACTTAATAGGATAAATATTGGTAGAGGTATTAGAAAGGCTGGCTGTACTTAAAGTAGATAAATCACCAGGAGCGGATGGGATGCATCCTAGGATGCGGAGGGAATTGAGGGAGGAAATCGCCGAGGTACTGGCCGTAATATTCCAATCCTCCATAGATACGGGGGTGGTGCCAGAGGACTGGGGAATTGCAAATGTTACACCATTGTTCAAAAAAGGGTGTAAAGATAAACCCAGCAACTACAGGCCAGTCAAGTTAACCTCAATAGTGGGGAAGCTTTTAGAAACAGTAATCAGGGACAAAATTGTCACTTGGATAGGTGTGGATTAATTAAGGAAAGCCAGCACGGATTTGTTAAAGGCAAATCGTATTTAACCGACTTGATCAAGTTTTTTGAGGAGGTAACAGAGGGTTGATGAGGGTAATGCGGTTAACGTAGTGTACATGGATTTCCAAAAGACGTTTGACAAAGTGCCACATAATAGGCTTGTCAGAAAAGTTGAAGCCCATGGAATAAAAGGGACAGTGGCAGCATGGATACGGAATTGGCTAAGTGACAGGAAACAGAGAAGTGGGTAACGGTTGTTTTCGGACTGGAGGAAGGTATACAGTGGTGTTCCCCAGGGGTCGGTTCTAGGACCACTGCTTTTCTTGATATATATTAATCACTTGGACATGGGTGTACAGGGCACAATTTCAAAATCTGCAGTTGACAAAACTTGGAAGTATAGTAAACAGTGAAGAGGAGAGTGATTGACTTCAGGAAGACATAGGCAGGCTGGTGAAATGGGCGGACACGTGGCAGATGAAATGTAATGCAAAAAAGTGTGAAGTGATACATTTTGGTAGAAAGAATTAGGAAATGACACAAACTAAATGGTACAATCCTAAGGGGGGGGGGGGGGGGGGACACAAACAGAGAGACCCGAGGGTATGTGTGCACAAATTGTTGAAGGTGGCAGGGCAGGTTGAGAAAGTGGTTAAAAAGGCTTACAGGATCCTGGGGATTCATAAATAGAGGCAGAGAGTAAAAAAGTATGGAAATTATGATGAACCTGTATAAAACACTGGTTCGGCCCCAACTGGAGTATTGTCCAATTCTGGGCACCGCACTTTAGGAAGGATGTGAAAGCCTTAGAGAGGGTGCAGAAAGGATTTACGAGAATGATTCCAGGAATGAGGGACTTCAGTTAGTTATTTTGATAGACTGGAGAAACTGGGGTTCTTCTCCTTGGAGCAGAAGATTTGATAGAGGTGTTCAAAATCATGAGGGGTCTGGACAGAGTAGATAGAGAGAAACTGTTCCCATTGGCAGAGGAATCGAGAACCAGAGAAGACAGATTTAAGGTGATTGGCAAAAGAACCAAAGGCGACGCAAGAAAAAACGTTTTTTACGCAGCGAGTGGTTAAGATCTGGAATGCACTGCCTAAAAGGGTGGTGGAGGCAGACTCAATCTTATCTTCAAAAGGGAGTTCGATAAGTATCAGAAGGATTTTCAGGACTACAGGTAAAGGTCAGGGGAGTGGGACTAGCCGAAGTGCTATTAGAGAGCCGGCACAGGCTCGACTGGCCAAATGGCCTTCTTCTGTGCTGTAACCATTCTTTGATTCTATGATTGTATAAGGCACTCTGTTTGAGCTATATATTTTTCTGTCCTGTAATCTAAATCTCTGCGTTTAAAGGATTCCTATATACCAACCCAGAAATTAAACTGCAGTCTTAAGATCACTGCTCACCATCAATTACTCTATATGGCTCCACATAGACCATTTTTCCATTCACTGCAGTCATCAAAAGGAGCAGGGCTGGACATCAATGTTTGCTTTATAGGATGGATTGACTGGTCAGTCATTTGGTAATAATTGTCAAAGCATTTGCGAGAAATACTTCAAATAAATGAGTTGGTATGCTTCCAGCAGAATCATGCATAGTCAGTGAAAAACAAGTGCTAAAAATATTAGGTACCTAAAAGGGGAGTGTGCTGAACAAGAGTGAACAATTCAATAAAATTACACTACTTAAATGAGGCTCAAGCAACATTTGGTAATGGGTTTTGGTCACTC
This sequence comes from Somniosus microcephalus, assembly GCF_052327205.1. Lineage (NCBI taxonomy): Eukaryota > Metazoa > Chordata > Chondrichthyes > Squaliformes > Somniosidae > Somniosus > Somniosus microcephalus. The sequence continues at coordinate 4,431,454 of NC_141005.1, forward strand.
CCTACTCTACAGGACACTAAATTGGGTCATTTGTGTTGTCAAATTTTGCCTTATTCACTCATTTAAATTTTGTGCAGAAGTTTGACAACCCCGAGTTGGTCAAAATATTCTTTGCACACTCTCAATTTATGGTAATTACCAATAAAGTGCACCATTTCAAAAATTTCACAATGGAATTACACAGAATTAGCTAAAAGTAAATGATTATTTGAAATTAAGATTAAAGTTTTGTTGGGGGGGGGGGGGGTTGGGCAGGTGGAATTGGGTTCAATCAAAAACTCCCGGTCAAGACAATCGCACGCTACATGCTGGTTCAGACAGCCATAGCACTGGCCCAATTACAGGAAACTTTCTATTTACCAGCACCTAAATAACCGGAAATCTCGGTTAACCAGCAAAATTCAGGAGTAGGTTCAGGTAAGTTTTATTACTTGCCTTCCTCGATCTGTTGCTGTGCAAGGGTGTGGCTGCAGCTGTTGCTAAGCTACAGAGACGCTTGCAACTTGTGGCCATTGTTCTGAACTTGTTGCTAAGCAACAGGGTTTGTTGCTTTATACGGAGCTCTCAGCTCCGTATCTTTTACTATAGCTTTCGGTTATCCGGAATTTTTGATGAACCGGCACCACGTCGGTCCCGGATAAAAAAAAGTTTCCTGTACATGATATCAACTTGGTACGCTGGGATTCTAACATATTGGGCAAGAATGGCAGAGACAAACTAGAACATGTGGCGTGCTCCAGCTGCACTATCACGAGTAATGTTGAGATTTTAAGACAGGCTCCTTTCCATAGGGAGGGAGCAGGGAGCCCAGTTATCTAATGCGATACTTCAGAACTTTCAAGCGAGCACTCACACTGGCCTTGGCTTGCGAGGAGGTTGCAGCATCTTAAACCAGAGTTGGCATAGACATTAAAAGGGAGGGAGAGAAAAGATCAAAATCTTGGCTTCAAAAGTTTTGGTGATGTTTTATTTTTAGGTCCAGTATGTAGAGATTTGCCATTTCAAGTTGGATCAAAACATCAATTCATTCAGCTGATAATAGCACCAAAACCAAAGAACTGGCCATTTATCAGTGCTATATTTGTGGAACCTTGCCATGTCCAAATCAGCTGCCAGATTTGCCGACATAATAGTGACCACATTTCAGAAAGTAATTCACTGGCTGCAAATCTGTAGACATGGCAAGCACTGTATAAATGCAAGTTCTTTCTTGCTGTTTATTCTTTCCAGGACGGTATCATTAAACTAATATTTTACACGTGGGTACGTCGGACACCAACCCTTCTCAGTACCCCATGGAAACATTCAACAACAACTTGTATTTATATAGTGCCTTTAACGTAGTAAAATAGAGGATCATTTCCACAACAACTCGGACCCCCGGCGCATGTGGCAAGGCATCCAGTCCATCACTGACTACAAGGGCAAAAACACCAGCCCCCCGGTTAGCGATGCCTCCCTTCCGGAGGAGCTTAACAACTTCTACGCTCGCTTCGACAGGGACAACAGGGAGCCGGCTACCAAAGCCTTGCCACCCCCGGAAGACCAGGTGCTCACTCTGTCGACCTCTGACGTAAGGGGTGTTCTACGCGGAGTGAGCACACGAAAGGCTGCTGGACCGGATAGCATCCCTGGACGGGTACTCAAGGAATGTGATCAGCTGGCTGATGTCTTCACCGCCATCTTCAATCTGTCATTGGCCCAGGCAGTAGTCCCTACATGCTTCAAGACCGCTACCATTATTCCTGTGCCAAAACAAACGGCTGTGACGTGCCTGAACGACTATCGACCTGTCGCACTCACACCCATCATAATGAAGTGTTTCGAGAGACTGGTCTTAGCCCACATCAAAGCCAGTGTTCCTGCCTCTCTTGACCAACATCAGTTTGCCTATCGTGCAAACAGATCAACGGAGGATGCAATCACAACTGCTCTACACTCGGCACTGAATCACCTAGATGGTAAGGAGACCTACATCAGAATGCTGTTCATAGACTACAGCTCAGCATTCAACACTACCGTCCCCAACAAGCTGGCCTCCAATATTCTATATTTCCACAATGGTAATCTACTTCTCTTGCGAGAACGGCCCCTTCCCTCCCTGCAGCTCCTCCGTAATGGGACCCCAGTGGCTGCGTGAATGCTGGGGGACGCCTGCTGACTGTCCGAAAGCGCAGATGCCCGAGGGATGGCCTGGACGGACTCTGGGCTTGGAGGGGCCGGATGCTGACTGCTCCAAATGGGCACGGGTGGAAGCAGTCTGTCCTGCAGGTGATGGCAGCTGCAGTGGAGACATGCCAGCGTTGGCATCAGGAATGCTGACATCCTGAGAGCGGACACCTGCTCCGTGGTCGGCCGACACACTGGCACTCTGATGGGGCAGCACTGCAGCATGCGCACCAATGGTAAGGAGACCTACATCAGAATGCTGTTCATAGACTACAGCTCAGCATTCAACACTATCGTCACCAACAAGCTGGCCAGCAAACTCTTGGCCTGAACACTTCCCTCTGCAACTGGACCCTGGACTTCCTAACAGACCCCAGTCTGTCAAATTAGGTAACCACACCTCCCCTCCCCTGACCCTGAACACGGGGGCCCCACAAGGATGTGTGCCGAGCCCCCTCCTCTACTCCCTCTTCACCCACGACTGTGTGGCTGTTAATGGTTCCAACGCCATCATCAAGTTTGCGGATGACACCACGGTAGTAGGCCAGATCACCAACAACGACGAGTCAGCCTACAGGGAGGAGGTCCAGCATCTCGTGAAGTGGTGCGCCGATAACAACCTGGCCCTTAACATCAAGAAAACCAAAGAAATCATTGTGGACTTCAGGAAGTCTAAAGGCGGAAGTCACACCCCCATCCACATCCATGGGGCTGTGGTGGAAAGGGTGGACAGCTTTAAGTTCCTCGGAGTCCACATCACAGAAGACCTCTCCTGGTCCCTCAATACCTCCTCTCTGGTGAAGAAGGCCCAGCAGCGCCTAGATTTCCTACGGAGGCTGAAGGGATGGAACCTGTCACCCCTGATCCTCTCTAACTTTTACCGCTGCACAACAGAGAGCATCCTGACAAACTGTATCACAGTATGGTATGGCAGCTGTAGCTACTATGACCGGAAAGCCCTGCAGCGGATAGTCAAAACTGCCCAACGCATTACCGGCACCCGGCTACCGACCATAGAGCACATATACCAGAAACGCTGTTTACGGAGGTCACGGTCCATCATCAAAGACCCTACCCACCCCAGCTACAGTCTGTTCGCCCCCCTGCCATCTGGGAGACGCTACAGATGCATTCGCACCCGTACGACCTGCACATCTGCCAATGCACTTTATTAGGGTTATGTTTATGTTAATGTATTACAAGCCAAATGAATGTTGTATGTTTAAGTGTCTTAATCTAAATGTACACTCTCGGGAGCCGCAAGCCTACATTTCGTTGTACTGCACTTGTGCACTAACAATGACAATAAAAGTTGATTTGATTTTGATTTGAACGTCCCAAGGCTCTTCACAGGAGTATTAAAAGACAAAAAATTTGACACCAAGCCACATAACGAGAAATTAGGGCAGGTGACCAAAAGCTTGGTCAAAGCATTCAGCCCTTATTGGTTTAGAAAATCGAATCTACAACAGGGGTTAAAAAAAAGTCTTTTTGATGAACAGCTCACTGATGCCACTTATCACATCAGTTTATTTAGGCAGGAACCAGTGTCTCTACCCAACACAAAATATTCAGGTTCCATAGGGCCCGTCACTTGACTTACAAGCTGAGCAGCTCTCCAAAGATAGTTTCTTTCTAAATCTACAAACTGGGAAAACAACATAGTACCACTGGGGAAGTGATCCCGATTAATTTAATGCACTTTAAATGTTTTCCCCACATTTTTAATTCCATTTATTTGGTATTTATTTTTACTTTCAACTTAGTTTCACAGTAAATCACAACATACAAACACACAAACATTAGTATACCAGATATACAAACATGGAACATAGAAACATAGAAGATAGGAGCAGGAGTAGGCCATTTGGCCCCTCGAGCCTGCTCCGCCATTCAATGAGATCATGGCTGATCATCCAAATTCAGTACCCTGTCCCTGCCTTCTCCCCATATCCCTTGATCCCTTTAGCCTTAAGAAATATATCTAACTCCTTCTTGAACATATTTAATGAATTGGCCTCCACCGCCTTCTGTGGTAGAGAATGCCACAGGTTCACCACTCTCTGGGTGAAGTAATTCCTCCTCATCTCTGTCCTAAATGGCTTACCCCTTATCCTTAGACTGTGACCCCTGGTTCTGGACTCCTCGACCATCGGGAACATCCTTCCAGCATCTAGTCTGTCTAGTCCTGTTAGAATTGTATAAGTTTCAATGAGATCCCCTCTCATTCTTCTAAACTCCAGCGAGTATAAGCCCAATCGACCCGATCTCTCCTCATACGTCATTCCTGCCATCCCAGGTATCAGCCTGGTGAATCTTCGCTGCACTCGCTCCATGGCAAGAACATCCTTCCTCAAATAAGGCGACCAAAACTGCACACAATCATCCTCAATTATTCCCATATCATACCATGGAGTATTGCTCACCCACCTCACTTCCAAAGACCCTGGAGAACCTTCCTTAATGTATCACAGACTCCAGTTTGTTAGTTCCCTGCCCATCTCACCACTCCCTCAGCTGAGCTCAGAAACTGAATTCATGCTATTGTGTTAGGGTCATTATGTTACTGGGGAAATTGATTCATTACTTTCATTGATACACAAAACCTATCAATGTGCACTCCTCCCATTTAGTCATACCAAAATCCATGTGAGCAGGGGCCTTGCTTGGACAGCAGCCTGGCCCTGCCACAGCCCTTGTTCACTAATGTATACCACACTCTGCCACCTTACAATCCTCTGCATTAATACAAGAAAATAGAAATCATATGCAATATGGCACAATATTCTTTGCAGAAGCAATTATCAATTTTGTTTTACAATTCAGTAAGGCACTCTTCCCACTCATTACAACCCTGAAGAGGCCACAACAGTGGCATGTGAATTATATTGTAGGGCAGCCCCGGGATTCAAAACAGCAGCCATTTGGTTCTTAAGTCACATTTGCACAGTTGGTTTACAAAGACCTTTTTACATTTATAAATAATGCAGAAAAAGGCACATTGGTTTAAAATCCCTTTCCCTGCTTAAACTGGAGACAGCTTGAAAAATAAGAGACAGAACAAAGGAACGCAAACCAGTAAAGAATTTGGTAGAAATTAAATTGGCTGTTTAAAAGATCTAATGTTGGGACATGGTTACACCTAGCCCCATCCTTCCTGGGAGGCATCGACTCCTTGCTGAGGTACAGTTCCAGCACAATCTCATTCTTGCCCAATCCCCACACAGACACACTTCAACCAGGAATAGCTGGGGAGCAATCCGGAGCTGGAACCCTGATCAACTTCTTTTTCAGGGCTTCAGTTTCAAGCAGGAGGAAAAATATTTTCAATCTTAAATACATTAACATCGAGTTTATCGAATTTGATCAAGTTCTTTGATGAATTAACAGAGAGGGTGGATGAGGGTAGTGTGGTTGATGTGCGTATGGACTTTCAAAAGGCATTTGGCAGGCTGTAACTAGTGGGATACTGCAAGGATCAGTGCTTGGGCCTCAGCTATTTGCAATCTATATCAATGACTTGGATGAGGGGGATAGAGTGTAATGTATCCAAGTTGGCAGACGATACAAAACTGGGTGGGAAAGTTGTGAGGAGGACACAAAGAGGCTGCAAACGGATATAGACAGGTTAAGTGAGTGTGCAGGAGCACGGCAGATGGAATATAATGCAGAGAAATGTGAAGTTATCCACTTTGGTAGGAAAAATAGAAAAGCAGAATATTTTTTAAATGGAGAGATTGGGAAATGTTGGTATTCAGAGGGACCTGGGTGTCCTTGTACACAAATCACAAAGTTAACATGCAGGTACAGCAAGCAGAAAGGGATTGGAGGAGAAAGAATAAAGACACCTTACTGCAATTATATAGGGCTTTGGCGAGATCACACCTGGAGTATTGTGTAGTGTTTTAGTCTCCTTACCCAAGGAAGGATTTACTTGCCTTAGAGGGAGTGCAACAAAGGTTCACTAAGCTGATTCCTGGGGTGGGGGGGATTGTCCTATGATGAAAGATTGAGGAGATGAGGCCTATATTCCTGAGAGTTTAGAAGGATGAGAGGTGATTTCATTGAAACATAAAATTCTTAAGGGGCCTGACAGGGTAGATGTTGAGGCCGTTTCCCCTGGCTGGGGAGTCTGTAACTAGGAGTCACAGTCTCAGAATAAGGGGTCGGCCACTTAGGACTGAGATGAGAAGAAATTGCTTCACTCAAAGCTTGTGAATCTTTGGAATTCTCTACCAGAGAGAGCTGTGGATGCTCATTCGTTGAGTATATTCAAAACAGATCGAATGATTTTTGGATACTAACAGAACCAAGGGATATGTGGATAGTGTGGGAAGGTGGAGTTGAGGTGGAAGATCAGCCATGATCTTATTGAATGGCGGAGCAGGCTCAAGGGGTCATAAGGCCTACTCTTGTTCCTATTTCTCACCACCTTGTTTGACGAAGCACCAGCCTTTGTTAGCAAAATTAATGCCCATGGGATTAAAAGGACAGTGGCAGCAGGGATACAAAATTGGCTAAGGGACAGGAAGCAGCGAGTAGTGATAAATGGTTGTTTTTCAAACTGGAGAAGTATTCAGTGGTGTTCCCCACGGGTCGGTATTAGGACCACTGCTCTTTTTGATATATTAACAACCTGGACTTGGGTATACAGGCATAATTTGCAGATAAAGTTTGCAGATGATACAAAACTCAGCAATGCAGTAAACCATCAGGAGGATAGTAACAGATCCCAGGAGGAAATAAACAGACTGTGAAATGGGCAGACACATGGCAGATGAAATTTAACGCAAAAGGCTCAGTACTGGGTCCCTTGCTTTTTGTGGCATACATCAACGATTTAGATTTCAATGTAGGGGGCGTGATTAAGAAATTTGCAGATGATACAAAAATTGGCCGTGTGGTTGATAGTGAGAAAGAAAGCTGTAGACTGCAGGAAGTTATCAATGGACTGGTCAGGTGGGCAGAGAAGTAGCAAATGGAATTCAATCTGGAGAAGTGTGAGGTAATGCATTCGAGGAAGGC
>NC_141005.1:4446147-4543113 GCF_052327205.1 Somniosus microcephalus
AAACTGCATCAGCCACCCAGCTCTTCCAGAGGGCACATGTGCTAATGCACGACTTTCACTCATGGCTGGAGGAAGCAACAGCAGGGATGTCCTAAGTTAGCACATTGAATCCTTTTGGGTACAGAGATATCGTATTGGTTGCACCGACAATCTTCCACTCGGCAATTCTAATAGTTAAGCTTCTGGAAAACTGACCAGCGTCATACCTTGACCGTGTCCTGAAGACAATTTTGTAATCAAAGTAGCGCTCTTTAGCCACATACAAGAATAGTTTTCAATTTTTCTTGTTTTGGGAATTTTCCCATTAATATTGACTCGCAGTTCCAACTTGCAAAAGATATGTTATCCCAAAGGAAATCTGTGCAGCAAACATTGGTATATAACAGAAACATGCATTTCAACAAATATAAATAACAGAAATATGACCAACTGGGTGCCTGGATTAAATACTGATGATCTAAAGGAAGTCCAGGATACAAGATCAAGCTTTCCCCTAGGATGCAGCTAGGCCAAGAACCTGCAGTGCCAAGAAAACCAACAGCACTATGAAGGAAGATTACTGCGATGCTACCTAGCCATTTGTACTCAAGGTCACAAGTAGTGACATCCCTGGCTTTGGAATTATATTTCATGTACACTAGGGCGAAAAAAATAACAAGCGGGAACTCTTTCATATAAAAAAAAACTTGATCCCCATCTGTAATTTTTAGTTCTACAAAGCCTAAAGTGGAATTCAGTTTTCATGATCACCCCATATAGTAATCATCTGGTTGTAATGATCTGTCCTTGCTCTGTGTGTTGCATTAATTTATTAGCGGAGGTTTGTTTTTATTGATAAATGGTACTGTAGCTCTAATCACTGTATATTTGCTTCACCATAGGAAAGATATTGGCAAGCCTTTCCGGTCCTGAAACAATAGACCATGGTTGGAGGTACATTGCTGCTAATCTAGCTGTCTTTACTAAGCAAAGATGCTATCTAACTGAAGTTTGGGAGTGCTCACAGTCCAACTCCCAGTGCTCTGCCTCTCCCCGCCCAGCCAGCTGACTGTAATGTCAAGTCTGGAAACGGTGCTTTGTTATCCAGTGAGCACAGTGGTTAAATATACAGAAATCAACATGCACTCCACTCACTCACTCAGACTCCTTGCACTTTAACTGTGCTCTCGTTTGAAATTCAAGTTTAACATCTTGAAGCGAGTTAAGCCCATTGTTGAATGCAACACCAATTGGTTACTGTAACTTCACACATTTTTCAATATTTCAGGCTCAGATTCAAAACATGAGTTTATTTAAAGTGAGCAGAACATGTTGTTCAATATACAGGAACCAGCTGGTTTTCCATTTAACAACGTACTCTACTCAGACAGTTAAACGCTGCCATGGATGTAGTAATCTGTCAGTTATAATCAAATGCAGACCTGTCCAATGCACTTTAGTTATATCGAGTGATCCAGGCCTGCTTAGGGCTGGAATACCATTTATCAAGCTGTATTTCTTGCTCCTAACTTTCAGTGATTTAACGATGGAAGTCTATTCCATGCTTTACAACTTTAGAGATGTAGCCAGCCTGGTTCTTTATGGGATTTATGACTGGAGCAATGCTACAAGATTTTTTTCTGTTCAAGCCACTCCTTTACCTCTATACCAGAAGAAGAGCTTCTCACACAACTTGCCCCACTATTGTCACAAGGAAGTTTAAGCAAAGTTCACGGCTGTCTATACCAGGGCTGCAAGAAATCTGCAACAATGCTATTTCTCCAAATTGCATTGTGCTTCAAATAATCACCAGGGCAAGCTTTACGAGGCATCTGTCCTCATTATAGCATCAGATAACTGCTCACAGTTTTGCCACTTTATTAATGAAGATCCTGGGAAAGCAATTTGGCACTGTATGTGATCTCATGTTAAAAAAACAGCAGCATCTCTGATTAGAGTCTGCAGCACACAACCATGTTACAAAGCCTGTTCAACAGCTTTTATCACAACATGGGAATAGCATGACTGTAGGGATGGGTACTGTAATAGAAACAGATAAAGCTGAAAATACTCAGCAGGTCAAGTAGGATCTATGGAGAGAGAAAAACAGAGAAAAGTCATCAACCTGAAACGTTAACTTTGTTTCTCTTCCATGGATGCTGCCTGACCTGCTCAGTATTTCCAGCATTTTCTATTTTTATTTCAGATTTCCAGCATTTTGCTTTTGTATGGGTACTGTATGTTGAACGTGTAAACACAAAGCAATGAAACAGGATGCCTGCCTCAAAATAAAATGTAGTCAACTAAAATTAGCTTGCCTGTGATATCACTTAGATTAGAGAATACCCAGGCTACATTTAGAACTATTTTTTTTTGAAAAAATACAAAGTGAAGTCTTCTTTAGGTGTTAGCCTTGGCTCAGTGGTAGCACACTCGTCCAAGTCAGGAGGATGAGTGCTCAAGTCCCATGTGAGACTTCAACACATAGGTTGGCATTTCAGTGCAGTACTGAGGTAGTGCTGCACCGACTGATATACCGTCTTTTGGATGCGGTCAACCTCAGCTGCATCTGCCATCTCAAGTGGATTCAAAAGATCACATGACCCCAAGGCACTATTCAAGGAAGAGCAGGGAAGTTTTCTCCTGGTATCCTGGCCAACATTTATCTCTCACCCAACACCTAAAACAGATTATCTGGTCATATATTTCATTGCTGTTAGTGGGATCTTGCCAATTACAAATTGACGGCTGCATTTCCAACACTTTAACAGTGACTACGCTTCAAAACAATACTCAATTCACGAAAGCACTTTGGGACATCTGTCAGACGTGAAAAGTGCGATATAAATTTGAGAGACAGGTTTCTAAAAAGTGTAAGCAGCGAGAATATTCGCCTTGAATAATAACACATGACTTTCAATTAAAATTCAACAAGACCAAACAATACATTTATACTATGATCACAATTATTACATTTTATACATTGCAACACACCGCACGTTAGGCTGCATGATATGCAGTTGAACGTAGCCTCATATCCATTGCCCTGAAGTTACCAAGTTCACACAACAGTAGTTGAGCCCTACTGACCAGGGGAGTCCCAAGTTTATTCTGCACTGAGTTTGCATTGTAATAATCCTCGGCACCAATGAGTGGAAAAAAAAGTCAGCCAGAGCTCCTGTTGCTGATCAATATGCAGCAAGCACGGCAGCGAAACGGGTGCATGGATGCCAGACAGGGACAGAACTTGGTACGCTTGCCTGGCAAGGTTCATGTGAATGCTAAGTCAAATGGGCAAGATAGCAGCAGGTACCTGATGTCCACGGAAACAAGGAGTCAACGCCTTTCAGAGTAATGAAAGGCTGGCAGAGTGGAAAAAAACTGCACAACCTCATCTTATGAACCCATCTACCTGTACATTAAGCATTACTTTACCCGTCAGTCTCTGATTTCCCTTCAGAAAGTGGCCCTGTTCCCACACCAAACTCTAAAGAACTGATGGGCATGGACTGAAGAGACAGGAAAATCATTTGTAGTATTAAGACTACATTCTCTGTGGGAAAAGTAATGGGACCAAATCTGTCTTCACTTCCTAGGCGCACAAAATTAAATACAAATGCATTCCACTAATATAATTATATGGTGTGTTATTCAGTTCTATTATTCTATATACCCACGTAAAGGTTCCAGCATATTAGACTGAACACGGCAATGTACAGGACCAGAAAGGAGCACTGCAATTCATTAGGCCAGTTTCAACACCTAATATAGAACTGGTTTACTTGCATATCCATTTACCATGTGCTGGACAATACTACTGAAGTGATTGTGACCATCGCGACCACCATCACTGCGGTTCAATCCATTTTTTGAGCAGCTCAGTTTACACCCCAGAGAGTGATGGAGTTTGTTGCACTTGGAGCTGTAAGTGTTGGTTTAACATCTTGCGCTGGATGCGCTACTAAAATCATTTGGGGCGGAGAGAGTGAAAAACTGGCCTCTATCAGCACATTGCATGACTGTAATTACACAGTATGCACGCACACAATAAAAGCAGTGAAATAGCAGGAGTGCCTAGTAACTGCCTGTTTTCACAACTGCAAGGCCAATCCTAAAGCAGATAAGCTATTTTCCACTGCATTTACATAACTGAATTACACATCTTAATACATACAGAATTCATTTTAAAACAAAAATCACTCATTTCCGTACTACATCCAAATACTGTTACGTAATGCCCAATTACAATTAGCACCTTTAATTCCAAGTCACAAAGGAGAAAAACAAGAAGAGTTCGGAGAGATGATCAAAAACACGGAAGAACAGATTTGAAGACGGGGAGAGGAAAAATAGGGCACAGGCATTAGGAACAGAATTTGAGCATACACCTTAGACAGCCAAAGTCTCAGCCACTGAGGACACACACAAATTAATACGGTGAGGTAGGGTGGAGCCAAGGAGTCTAAATTCGGTGCGTTGGTACTTGATGTGGCGGGGGGGGGCATGCAAGAGCCAATGGAGCTCAGCAAGCACTGGGGAGCTAGGCAAGCAGTATGTACCTATGGGAGAGGATACAAGGAGCAGGGTTGGAATGAGTTGCAGTTTATGAAGAGTGGAGCTGGGGAGGCCAGCAAGGTACATGCCAGAGAAGTCAACCCTGAAAGCAACAAAGGTAATGGATGAGGGTTTCAGCAGTGGTGGGGTTGCACAATATTGCAGATGTGGTAGTTGCTCTTGGTGATGGATTGGATATGGTGTTTGAAGCACAGCTCAGGGTCAAACAGGACACGGAGACCGTGTACATTCGGTTCATCCCAAGCAAGCACCCAGTGAGGAGGACACAGTCCGTCTAGGGTGGGGAGTTTATGACAGGAGCCCAACAGGATGGCTGGGACTTGTCAAATGTTAAGTTGCAAGTTCTGGCTCATCCACATCAGAGAAGGAATCAGGTGGCTCACTGGTGATCATGGACTCATGCTGGGCAGCAGCTAGAGCTGGCCGTGAGCACATTCAGAGAGACTGGTCTCATGCTGATGAATAATGGTACCAAGGGGCAGCATCAAAAGAAGGAATAGGAGGGGGCTAACTACAGAACTTTATGGCATTTCCGAGGTGGAAGGACAAGCCAGTGCAGGAAATGTGCTGGCTATATTGGAATAGGCAAAAGTAGAACCAAGCGACAGCTCTGCCACAGAGGAGAGATGATGGAGAATGGCGCAATGATCGGACAACAACAAATGATTTTTCGGGTACAGTAGCATGGTGGTTATGTTACTGGACAAGTAATCCAGAGGCCTGGACTAATGATCCGGAGACGTGAGTTCAAATCCCACCACAGCTGCTGGGGAATTTAAATTCAATTAAATAAATCTGGAATAAAAAGCTAGTATTAGTAATGGTGACCATGTAACAACTGGATTGTTGTAAAAACCCATCTGGTTTACCAATATCCTTTAGGGAAGGAAATCTGCTGCCTTTACCCAGTCTGGCCTATAAGTGACTCCAGACCCACAGCAATGTGGTTGACTCTTAACTGCCCTCTGAAATGACCTAGCAAGCCACTCAGTTGTATTTAAGGTGGTGGTTCACCACCACTTTCTCAAGGGCAATTCGGGACAGGAAACAAGTGCTGGTCTTGCCGGCAACGTCCACATCGTGTGAATGAATAAAAAACAGAGGATCCGAGAAAGGCAAGGTGGGTTAATGTGCTACAGCCGCAGTCACAAGAATGTCATTGGTGACTTTGATCAGGGCAATTTCGGTGATACGGGTAGGGAGGAAATGGGAAGGGATTTTAACAGGAAATTATGGGAGTAGCTGGGTGGCAACAATATATTTGAGGACCATAGAAAGGAGTGGGAGGGTTAGGTATTGGGGGGAGCTGCAAAGGTGGAGGGGCCGACAAACCAAGACATGCTTTAATTCAGATAATCATCAACCGCGGATAAACAGGAGCTAAACTATTCCATCTTCTATCTATTAACTAAATTGGTTTAAAAGGGTGGCTTTGAAACACGGGCTTCTATTGAAATTTCCACGGTACCATTCAAAATAATACTTAGTCCGTTCATTTTGCAGATGGATTAGGTGTTCGCAACCCTAACAAAAACACTCCACGATGTTCTTTTCACTGTATATTTGCATTGTGCAAATGAGAACTTTAGTACACACAGTTAACCAGCAAATAAAAGACAACTGCATGCTTTAAGTAGAGGAAATCTAGGCGCTGCTTTAATGGTGGAAGGGAAAGTATTTTTGCTCAAAAAGTGGCCTGATCTCAGTTGATAAAATTATCTGGGGAACGATAATTACAGGCTTTAGGGCTCATAATTAACACAAGCTTACTACAAGCAACAATCTGCAGTAACGACAGTAGTTTGTGAATGTGTTACCATCCTTGGTACTGATTTAGGCCAAACTCCTCTCCTTTGCTCAACGAGTCAGAGCATTCCCCCCTTCGAGCAAGGACTGAGGGAATACTACATTAGACAAGCTATCCTTAAAACCACTCCTGCTCAAAACTTGATTGATCTGCAGCATTCATCAAGGAAGACCAAAATGGAAGGAAGTAGAGAAAGAGAAAGCAGATCAAAAGGATTTTTTTTTAATGTTTATCCGCTTATCTTGAGCTCTGTCTAGATTCTCATTTCCACTGAACAGCATGGACGGGTAAATGGCCTGCTGCAGACCTCCACCAATACCTCTTTTGGCTACACCCTAGGAGGATCAAGATACAAGCCAGGGAGCATAGCCTTAATTTTCTGTCCCAGTACAGGAATAATCTGAAGGCTCCACTTGGCAATGACTCGAGCCTCCTCCCGTCTTTCCTCATCTAACTATCAGCGTAACCCTCTATCCCCTTTTCCTTCATATGCTTATCTAGCCTCCCCTTAAATGCATCTATACTATTCGCTTCAACCACTCCCTGTGGTAGCGAGTTCCACATTCACACCACTCTCTGGGTAAAGAAGTTTCTCCTGAATTCCCTATTGGATTTCTTGGTGATGATCTTATATTGATGGCCTCTAGTTATGCTCTTCCCACAAGTGGAAACATTCTCTCTGTATCCACTCTGTCAAAATTTTTCATAATTTTAAAGGCCTCTATTAGGTTGCCTCTCAGCCTTCTTTTTTCAAGAGAAAAGAGACGCAGCCCGTTCATCCTTTCCTGATGTGTGTACCCTTGCATTCCTGGTATCATCCTTGTAAATCTTCTCTGCACCCTCTCCAGTGCCTCTATATCCTTTTTATAATATGGCGACCAGAACTGTACACAGTACTCTAAGTGTGGTTTAACCAAGGTTCGATACAGGTTTAATACAACTTCACTACTTTTCAATTCTACAGTATCCCTCTAGAAATAAACCCTGGTGCTTGGGCTTCTTATACAATTATTTAACAGACGCATACCAAGTTTGTTCTACGCAATTTTAACAGGTTCGTTAAGCAAATGTAAGAGAAGTGTCTTTCCTAATAAGAGATATTTAACGAGCATGGTTTAATTTTTTTAACTGCCAACACAGCTTTAAAAAAAAATCCAAAGGGAAAATAGACCAGAAAAAGCCTTTACATATAAATCTCAGACACTAGAAGCAGAAACACCAAAAACTGAAGAGACAAATATTGAGTAATAGTCAGAGCCTACAAATTAAACTGTGCCATATTGGTGCACAAGTGCTTGTACCAAACTCGTATCTACTAATTTACCAGTAGTTAACCAGTTTAGTTCTAATGAGGTACCATCTCCTAAAACAGTGGACAAAGGAGCTCAATACAACACATTCTATTTTTGTACGGTAATATGGCGTACAGCAAAATCCAGACTCTGGCAATTGGAGAAACAGTATGCTTATGTCAAATGGTTCACTGTCTTCAACCACACTTTGATCAAAATACCTCATTTATTCTGACTGCAGTTTTTGAAAATTGTTACCTGACTCACTAACAGGTAACTCCTCACTGTCACTTTGGAGGGAGAGTGGGCGACACCCTGTCATTAAACTTCTGTCAGGAAAATGCCAAAAATCACAGACCAATCGTGACTACAATCAGAAAAGTCGTGAAGTCAAGTACAGTAACATGCAATAAAAGGCAGTTTTAAATCTATTTTATTTTCAGGTGAAAGCACATTATTTGCTCATGTTCAGAATAACAGCATACTGGAATGATCATACAAAGTGTGCAAATACATGAAAGCTTACAGAATGCAGTGCTTATTTCAGATTGATTTTGATGACCTGAACGTGTCAGAAAAATTGAAACAAAATCAATCACACCAGTCAGTCGGGTATAAAAACTACAGGAAGTCACAGCCTTACCCATCATATTATACAAATCAAAGTTACCATTACTTAGCCAGAGACAAATAGTGTTCGCAATATCCCATTAATTGTGAGCGCGACTGATCCAACAAATAGTAATGTATTTCTGTCAATACATAGCCCTCCTGAACTGTGTTCTCTCAAACAGTACTCACCCCCCCCAAACACACACATTACTGTTTTAGATATTGTGGGGTAGATCAATAATTTACATTTCAGAGAAGCAACTTCTGGAGCTACCGGTCCTGCCTTTCAGTGATACCACAGTTTAACTCTGGAGCTGCCTTCTCCCACAGGAGGGAAAGAAGTGGGAAAAGTATCGGCACTTCTAGAAACAAGGCCTTCAAAACTTTTATAATGGTTGAGAATATTTGTTAACTTGCCTTCTGTAAGTCTTGCCTAAACCCTATCCCCGGAAATGATAAGTTTGAAATTATTTCAACCTGGAATCAGTTAGTGGGATTTTGATTCAGCACGGCGGGAAAACTGGAATTCCATGATAAACCCACTGACTTTTAAAGCAGCATTTACACACGGGCAAGCTTAACCAAGGACTCGGTACATTGCAAAACAACATTTTCCATCCTTTCAGCATCCCATGAATATATCAAATTATTATTTATTTTAAAATAAGAAATCCAGGCCTGTTGAGTGTTACTCACTCATTTTAATTTAGTACAAGCTTCTTGATGCAAAATTGACATCATACACAATGTGTGCAACAATTTTCATTAAGTTATATTTTGGTTAACAACAACTTGCACTTACATAGTACCTAAAGTAAAACACCCCAAGGCGCTTCACAGGAGTGTAATCAACACAAAAACTGACACTGAGTCAAAGGAGACATTAGGACAGATGACTAAATGCTTGGTCAAAGAGGTGGGTTTTAAGCAGCGTATTATAGGAGAGGTGGAGAGGCAAGGGGAAGGTACTGTATATCTTACAGCCTAGGCAGCTTAAGGTAGGACCGCCAATGGTGGGGCAAAGAAAGTCAGGGATGCACAAGAGGCCAAAATTGGGGAACGCAGAGTTCTTGGCAGGTTGCTGGGCTGGAGGAGGTTACAGTTAAAATGCAGAATTTATAATTAGCAATAAACAGGAAATGACTCAATGAGTTCTAAATAATGGAAACTACAACTATGGCTAAAAATACACAAATCTACAGTAAGTTTCCTGTGAAGCAAATTGTAAACGGGCCAATCTCATACATGTCGAAGCTCAATCAAAGCATCTTAATATGACAAAACAACGCAAACAGTGGTACAACTCAGGAAACATACAAGACCTGTAAGAAGTTTAGGAGATCACTTGGCTCAAATTTGCACCAGAACATGTTTTTGCATATTATACATACACAAGAATTCTGCAATTAAAATATGGGCCAAAGATACATACAATTTTGGTGCCTCAATTCCCAGCTTCCTCTTCCATTCAGTGAACAGTACGAACTATTGGTAAAGTTACAATGTAGAAATGGCAACTGATTGTATAAGCTCACACCCAAGATAAAGAAAAATGTTAACTAAAATAAATAAATAACAATGCAGATGCCAAATAAAATATAGAAAGCCATTTTTACCTGCTGTACCCCACTGGATGACAGAGGCGACATCAAGCCAGTGTCAAGTGGATCTGCATCGAAGAGGTCATTAGGGCTAATTCCACTTTCGCTCAAAGCAGCAAGTAGAAGATCTTGGCCTGGGTCTGTCATCTGTGGATTAACAGCACAATGTGTTACAATGGGATTTTTTTTTTTTTTTTTTTTTTTTTAAAAGCCTCCACTACATTCAGTAGACACTCCCAAAAAATGGCATTTACTAATTAGACAAAGTAAAAAGTGAAACTGTTAGAAGCAACAGCTTCTATTCCATATTCAGCACTGAGTACTGGGGTGATTTGTACCAGAGATGTACAGCGCAAGGGTTGGAAGTTTGAATTACCTCCCCTGTAACAATGGGGAGACTTGTAGTTGCTTCGTGGATTTGTGGTCTAACCCGTAGTGCCAAGGGAAAATGGAAAAAACAAGCAAAACTTTCCAGGCTTTCTACCCACAGCTGGATTAAGCACCATCAGTGGAGGCCTGGAAGCAGGTGGATCACCTTCTCAACCCGATCTAGCACTGAAAAAATTATACCCTCAAAGAAACACTGCACCAATCAGCAGGAATCAAGCCCCACACCCACAATCAACCAGCTCAGCCAAAACAATAGCAGTTCAATGAAGAATATTAGGGAAATTCGAGGAAGGTACAAGGACATTTGCCTCAACAAGCCTATTTTCAGTTCTCAACCCCGTACTTTCCCAGAAAAATATCTAGATGTTCTGTTGAATCCATTTACAGTATTTGCAACTTTAAACACAACTTCAATATCAAGTAAACACCAAATGTTTCCAGGACTATTAATGATTGCTACAACTGTGCTAGTCTTTTATTTTTAACTTGGCGATAGCTTTGCTGTCAAACGCAACCATCTTGCAATGAAATGTTTGTTTCTCAATATTGAGCTCTAAATTTCAGACTGGTACACTAAAAGCAAATGTGAGTAGGTTATCAACCCACAACTGGGAAGAAGGGGTGCCAATGACAGCAGAGTTTGTAAAATTAAATTGTCATGGGACATTGCAGTTCCAGGTAAATCTGTAGTTCTGCTTTAAGATCTAAATGGAAATGTTTCTTTAAATTAAAGAGAATTTATAAAGTGAGACAAGACAACTTCTTTTAATCTAAATAACTTTTTAGTAAAATACATCCAATGCAAATCCAATTAAAGGAAATCTAGCAAACCAACTGTGAAAAATCTACTCCCAATCATGTGATGGAAATGACTTGTCAGACATTAGCTATACTAGAGATTACTTCAAATCCACACCAGATGTTTCTCAACAAGTGTGTTAGTAAACAATACCAACAGAACATATTGCAAAAAGTTCCAAGTAAAGTTCTGTTTCTCAATATAACGGTCAGTCCCCTAATCTCGCCCATCAATGCAGAGAGCTACAAAATGTAAACTAAACCACAAAATCAAGACACGCCTCACAAATCACAATAAATGATATACCATCCACAACTGAAGAATTGGGGCATATCCATGGAAAAAAATACATTGAGAAAAAATCTCTCCAGAGAGGTGCTTGCCCCAATGACACAGGCAGAGCAAAGCCATGACACAGTACATCCGAAAAGGCTGTTTCTGATCAGTTTTTGTTGAGCATAGTTGAACTGTACTGCTTTGTCAAGAGTGCAACGTATTTCTATTGTGGCATCATTAAATTTACTTAGAAGCTTTTTATTTTGGGAGGCTGGAGCGAAAATGACAAAGGGAATCGAGAAAGACGGGCTGCTATGAAGTCTTGTCGAACACACAGAAAATGATAGTTGATCACTCAAAAACCATTTGTAGGTACGGCAGCCCAGGGGGTCATGGATTGTGGACTGGCAACCAACCCCAGACTTCAAATCCCACATGGCAAGTTGTGATTTTTTTTTTTTTAAACCATGAAAACTGCCAGATTGCCAGAAAAACCTAACTGGGACATTAAGGGATAGACTTGCCACCCTTGCCCAGTCTGGCCTACATGTGACACTAGTTTCATACTACATGGCTAACTCAATACCCACAGGGCAACTAAGAATGGGCAATACTGGCTTGTCAGTGTTGTACATATCGAGCAAAAAAAAAACCATAATAGCCCACCAGATGGCCAAATTAACAAAATAATGAAGCTGATCCTATTTGCAAGTGTTAACTTTCTTGTATGCAAAACTTAAAAACAGCCACTGTTTTTAAACCATTGAATGAATAATCTAAAAATCTAGATGATGGAATAGCAAGTCAAAAAGCATCCTGTTGAGAAAACATCTACACTGTAACCAGAGATATTCAAGGATCTAAACATGACCTAACTGGAACCTGCCCAGATATTTAAATCCATAAACAATCCAACCAGTTAAATAATCTCAAACCAGTGCTCCATTGTCCATAGATGGCGTGGACTCCTTGAAGATGGTTATAAATCAAGAAAAACATTTTGTCCACATGTTGAGCACAAGGTCATCAGTAATTGAGGTTTGTGGACCTCCCCTCTTACCCCACATTACAAGAGCAGGAGTTTCCAGTAAAACACCCAATTCCTCACATTCTGACGTGCTGTACTTCCCCTTCAAACTAATCCAGAGCACAAAACTGGGAATTCAGAATACCATTAAAGCAAACAAATCTAAGGTGTCAATAAAAACCTTCAAACTCTTTCCCATGCCGCCTTCATCCCATTCCCCACCTATAAGTATTTTTTTTAAGTCAAGACATAATGTATTAACCAGGGTGCTTATTTCTCTCTGCCATAGGGGTGAATTATACACACAGGGATTTAAAGATTAGTCGCTGTAAAACAGCAGACTGAAACGTGTCAACAACTCTACGTTTTTTTTTGGGGGGGGGGGGGGGCCGGAAGAGAGTAGACTCCTTGCATTTAATTAAAATAAATAAAAACACACACATACATAAGAAAATTCCAACTTTTGTGGTGTACCACTCAGGACACACTTTTCCCCCTCCTGAGCGAAGGCTCAGCATCAGCCCCTGGGGCTGGGGAACTTTGTTTACAGCCCTTGCTGCCCAATTCTGGAACCCTGGCCCTTCATACAAAGATAGACATTCTCAGGACGGTTAAAACATTTAACGCGCGACCGCCCCGGGAAGGGAAAATAAAATACAGAATCCGACTTACATTGGTGGGGAGAAAAAGAGAATACATAAATACAAAAAGAGAGCGAGAAGGGGCGAGGAAAAGATAATTTAAAGAGAGTGAAACCTTAACCTTCTGCTTATAACACGTGCTCAGTACAGAGAGCAAACTTCCGGGTTGTTTTATGGCTGCGTAATGGTGGTTAGAGAGAGAGAGAGAGAGAGAGGCGAGCGTGGCCGAAACTCGGGAGACTTTCAACAAGCGAGAGGAAGAGAAACTGAAATAAAATAAAGCATCGCCCCCTCCTCCTCCTCCCACACACACACACACACACACACGGAGTCTGGAGCTCCAACAGAGCCAGGCCCGGCCGCCTCACGCCTAGTATTGACTCCAAAATCACCAGCCTTTTCTTCCTTTTGTCTTTAAAATTATAGAAATATAATAAATTTCAACCACAACAACAACAAAAAACCGCCTGGGAGCGAGAGCCGCCCGCACGTTGAGCGAATAAAAACAAATTGGCAGCCGACCGAGCGGCGCCTGGCGTTCACCTCAGGAGTGAGAGAGAATTCTTTTTTTATATAAAAACAAGCGGCCTTTTTTCTTTTCCTCAGTATTTTACCTCAGACTCGCGCCGAATGGCCGCCGGTGGGTTTGGCGGCGGGTTGTGGTACGGTTGGTGGACCGGGCCGGGTGGAGGGACGCGGAGCGGAGCACTCACCGCGGCGCTGAGCTGAGGCGGGGACTGAGGCGCGCACCGTCCGCTCGCTCGCTAACCGCTCGCCGCCATCTCAGGCGCCGCCACCATCTCCCATCACGTGACCCCCGCCCCGGCCGGCCAGCCACCTTCCCCGAGCGCCCGCCCGGGCCTGCCGGCCGCTTCAGCCGGACACCATGCCACTCGAATCAGACAACCGCTTAGATCACTCAAAACATGTGGCATAATTTTGTTGAATTTACGGTTTTTTTTGTTAAAAAATTAAAAAAATAAATCTTCTCCAAATCACCGGCGGCAATTCACCGTCACGTGACCTCCCCTGGAGGGAGTAAATCGCCTCCTCCCGACACGGTTCCGCGTCCGGCCAATCCGCGCCCGCCCTGACGTCAACGTGGCCAATAGAAAACCAGCGCGTAATTCAAAATCCCCGGGGCCGCGGCGCGATCAGCCTAACTTGATGGAGAGAGCCTGTCGTGTGGGGGGGGCGGAGCACGTTTTTGATTGGCGGCTCGGCTGTCCAACGGGCATTGAGAATTCCGGCGTGGCTCCCTGCGTTGCCAACGCTCTGTCCAATCAGAGGCGGGCGGAGGCGGGGTAAAAACAAAGTTCGGCTGAAGAGCAGAGGGGCCATTTAAATTTATTTGACGGGTGTTCGGACGCTCTGTCTGAAGTAGTTTAAAAATTGTTTGTTTCTCAACCAAGTGTGGAATTTGTTGATTTTTATTCGTTTCTTTAGTAAATTATTTGTAGTTAAAAAAATGGGTAAAAATGTTTTATTCCTTTTTATTATTTTATTATGTAAATGTATAATTTCTGTTGCGGCTGTGTAGATTGCGCCACCTGGCGGCCGGCGCTGTAATTCAGCCGGCTTCTAGTGGCCGGTGTTTTGGGGTAAATACGGCAATTTGGTGTTTTTGGGGTAAATACGGTAATTTGGCGCCTCCGCCGCGCGGTTAGGCCCCAGACCAGATTTTGGTCAGGAGAGCCGAGCCGAGCCGGCCCCGCCGCACCGGGCTCCTGCGCTCGCTGGCACTGCGCGTCTCTCAACCATGTTTTAATCCCTCAGGGAAAACCAAGGCCGCGACTCCAAGGGCGGAGAAAAGAAGCGGAGGCGGCAAGGCTGGGGCGGCCAAGGAGAACCAGCAGCGGGCCATGAGTGAGGTAGGCCCGGCGGGGGGAAGAGAGAAAGAGGGCGAGGCCTTGGGCCCGGCGGGGGAGAGAGAGGGCCTGGGCTACCTTCCTCACTCCATTGAAAGCCCCGGCTGGGTGTTGAGGGCACCATTTCCCCGCCCCCGGGTGAGCAGAGGCCGGGGATGTTGGGCCTCGATAGACAATCAAATAAATATATTTAACTTCTAATATCAAAATACTTGTTTTAAAATGTGAACCGAGGGCGAGGTAAGGATTGACAAGCTGCTGTCTCGGGTGGATGACGCTCCCTGACTAGATTATTGCTCATTTAAACTTGTATTTTATATTTTTAAATTTTGAAGTTGAAGTTATTAACCACAATTAAAATCAGAAACAAGCATAAATAATCATCAGGAAAATAAAGTTGACTTCGTAAAATTAATTGAGTAATGTGGTTTTCCTTCTGTTATTTGCCCCCTTGTTTAAGAATAAGGTTCTCTTTGTTGGCCAGGTTGGCATTTATTGCCCTGAGACGGTGGAGACCTTCCCCTTTGAACCATTGCAAAAAGTGGCTTCTGTCCCTCGGCCCACTGCCAGGCTGCTGCTTCACTGGAGCATGGGGGTGATGGGCTCAGAGTGGGGTGAGAGGGAACCCCTCTCCATAAATATGCAGGAGTCTCCACTCCAGCTCTTTGCTCTTCCTCCCCAGACCTTTAGTACTGCCAGTGATTTTCATGGATAAATTGCAGAATGTGATCTTCCCCCCCCCCCCCCCCCAAAAAAAAACCCATTGGTTAATCATTTTGGGGAGCCATGTGGTAATGCAAATTCCACTTTTAATCTTTCCTCACTAACTCTAATTATTAATGGATTGAATTGTGGAATGTGATCCTCAAATGCCAGTAATAAACTGCTGCAATAAATATATTGTAGATGGGTGTTTACGTGACTTGAACTCAGTCTGGTCAATGTAAAACAAATATCCGTTGTGTGTCTCGATCTGCCTCTTTCCACAAAATAAATACAAACTGACCTCCTTCTCTCTGATGCAGCACTTCAGGTAGTTTGGTCAATGAGGAAAATGACAGACTTTTTAACAGTTAAGTACGGGGTTGGCTTGCATGTAACCGTACTGTAGCACTGAGCAGGCTTGCAATACCTGATGGTTTCCACAGAGAAATAATTAAAAGCACCACTTGCAATTTGATAAACCATCCTGGCAAGTTTCTGGTTTAATGCTTGATATTTGTACAGACTACAAAGGCCATTTTTTTTAATTTTAAAGAAACGGTCAGTGATTGATAAATTGACATAATCCCATCTGTGAAGTTAGGATGTATTTGAGATTTTTTTCATGCAAGTTCGTCAGAGCAATAGGACTGGTGCCCTTGTAAAGTCATCCCTTGTATTGCACTCCGTACAGCAGCTCCAGTATGCATAATCCTGCAGCTGTCTTCTCACTGAAATAATCTGGAGTTCCACTGTCCACAGGGAAAATATTTAGAATTGTAGTTTTGGTGTGAATGATAAAGTAGTAATATTACTGGAAACATTCAGCTGGGTTAATGGTTTATTGGTTTAGGGCCTGTAGATATCTCTTGAAATCTGAAATTTAATTGTAGCTTTGTACCCCTCCCTTTTAAAAAAAAAAAAAAAAAAAAAATGTGGTTTTGTTGTGGTTTATAAATAAAATGAGAAGATTGCTACTCTTTTTTTTAACTGAAATTACATCAGTTTAAGCATAGTGCTGTCAGGTTTTTGTCCAATTACACTTCTGTGAAGCGCTTTGGGACTTTTTTTCTATTGGTAGTTTGTGGCGCTGTACTTTCTGCTTCATCCTTTGGACTGCAAAAATTCTAAATGCTCATCAAAATTCATTCTTTCCTTCCAAGATGTTGGTGTTTTTAAAGTGGGATGTTCCAGCTAGCTTGTAACGTGGTAACTTTTCTCTACCCCAGTATCCAAGACTGATCTCTGCTTGTTTACAAGCAGTGCTGTCTATTGCTTGTGACTCTAATATTATAACCAACATCTAATTGATCGAGGCGGTCACTTCGTTGGCCCAACTGGGCATTCATCTTATTACTGTGTGGGAGATCTAGTGTGCAAATTATCTGTTGCGTTTGCCTACATTAAAGCATTTCAGACGTAATTCATTGGCTGTGAAACACTTTGGGACATCCTGAGGACACGGAAGATGCTATAGAAATACAAGCTCTTTCCCTTTCTTCCTCACCAGGAGAATGTGCGCGTCAAATCAAAGATCCTTCATCGCTTGAGCCCTGCAAAAACCCCTGCTCCTCGTGCCCCGCTGCAAGATGAAAACTCTGTTGCTTCAAATAATCAAATGAAGTTCCAAGTCAAATGCACCGTAAAATGTGAAATGCAGAAAGAGGAAGGAGGTACGTGAAGTTAACAGCTGCGGATGTTGCAGGAGTGTCTCTAAAGAAAGCAAACACAGCTTCAGTTTCAAAAGGCCTCTTTTTAATTTGTTATAGCATTGTAATGGTTGGTGCGGGACATCAGACCCAGTGTTGCTTAGTAGGGCTAATAATTCCATATACACTATACAATTATAGAATTCCATAGTATTGGGATCCTGACCATCCTTGAGGTCAGGATACTCGTGGCAGTGGGAGATTAGCCACGTTTTCTATCCATGTGCAGATGTAATGTAATTGTCAGCGACTTTATTTTGAGTTGGATGGAGAAGATTCCAGTTGAATGGCCTGTACTTTTGCCTGTTCCTTACTATGCATTGATGGTGCATTAGGAATGGCCTGAGACCGGTTGCTGAGCATGGCTTCGGGCCAGGCCTACCTTGTGTAGGCTGCTTGGCTTGAACTGAAATTCTCCTGTGTAGGAGAGAGCTCCAGTTTAAAATTCAGACATCCACATCGTGAGTGCCTCAGCTCTAACCACTTAAATAAATTTATTGCAACTAGATTTCAGAAGTGCCTGGGAGATCCAAAGAGCTCAGCAGCATTTTTAAACCCAGTTTGGCACTTGTCAAACCGAAGTGGAACACAGGAACAGGAGGAGGGCATTCAGCCCTCGAGCCTGTTCAGTTAGATCATGGCTGATCTGTACCTCAACTCGTTTACTTTTAATCCATATCCCTTGATACTTTTACCGAACAAATATCTAGCGATCTCTGTCTTGAAACCTCCATTGACACCCCCCCCCCCCCCCCCCCCCCCCAGCATCCACAGCTTTTTTGGGGGGAGAGTTCCAGATTTCCACCACCCTTTTTGTGAAGAAGTGCTTCCTGACATCGCCCTTGAACGGCCTACCTCTAATCTTAAGGTTAAGTCTCCCTTGTTCTGAACTCTTTCCCCCACCAGAGGAAATAGGGTAGATAGGGAGAAACTATCGTATCCCTTTATCATTTTAAAGAGCTCGATTAATGGTTTTGTGTGGCTTTTCCAGGATTGGACTAGGCTTTGACTCCAGTTATAGTGTAACATTAGCACCTCAAGGCTTTGCAGCAGTGCTAAACAGAAACCGTACACCATACATTACTCAGCCGAGCAAAACACTTCACCGTCAAATATCCAACTGTGTTCCTCAACACAACCGTGTAGGATTGGAGTAGGTTTATCGGTCAGATTTCCAGCTGGTTATCCATCCGTCTATTCGCAGAATTATGTATTCCAACCAGACTCCACTGGCCGATGGTGTGGAACAGATTCATGGCGATAAACTGGTGACCACAGTCTGTTCTGGGGCAGGGGGTGGAGGTAGACTTTATTACCCCTGCCTTGTATGGGTTAATGATTTAGGTTAGCTAGGAGGTAAAGTCTGTAACTTTACAGCTCCCTCGTGTATTAAAACTGCTGCACTAGCGGCCGCAGAAGTTCTCCAGGCACAGCACAGACTGAGGGAAGTTACAAAGGTTACTGTCACGGTCCTAGAAATAACTTTTGGTTTAGTCTTTGGCAACAAGAAGAAAGTCCCCCCCCCCCCCCCCCCCCGAAAAAAATGAGTTTCTGATTTCTGTGTTCTGGTATTTTGTAATTTTTGTTTCATATCCATGATGAAGATGGCTGCCGTCCTTGCGGGCTCCGTGCATACCAGGCAGCTAAGTGTCCTTTGCTGCTTGGTGCGCTCGGCTCGTTAAGAAAAAAGCATTTCACTGACTGGATGTGGTAAACCACGTTCACTATCGTTAGCACTGTTCACCACTGTTCGTTATAACTGTATCACTGACCACTATTGTATCACGGTACGAGGTCGCCTCTTGCCACACTGCTATACCTGGGATGACCACTGCCGACTCCGCCTTGGCTCCACCCACCAGGCCAGGTATAAAGGTGAGCGACTGGCTGGTATTCCTCCTGCTTGGATCGGATCACCCACGAGAGTGGGCTGTTATTTAGTCAATAAAAACCTTTAGTCACCTTCGTAACTCTTCGCCTTTTATTGGAGGAATTGATAGGTATATCAATTTTATTGACTAAATTTAATGATGTCCGACAACGAGTCACAACCGGCGGAGGAGCCACCAGCGCAGCTCCCAGGAGCACAGCCACACCAGCCAGCTTGGCTGCGAGCCCTCAGACCGCCGTACCTGGACCTGAACCCACGAGCAGCAAACTCAGCCGCAGACTTTAAACACTGGCTGGTCTGCTTCGAATCATACCTGAGAGAATCCAGCGTCCCTCAGGCATCCAAACTAAGTGTCCTGCAGGCACAACTGAGCCCGAGAGTATACACTCTCATCGAGGACATGACTACCTACGAGACCGCCATCAACCTGCTGAAACAGAAGTACCGGACCCCGGTAAACTACATGTACGCTAGGCACCTCCTAAGATCACGGCCGCAACAGCCAGGAGAATCAGTAGCCGAATTCTCACAGGCGCTATATGCACTCGCCAGGAACTGTGACTTTAAATCGGTGTCGGCAGCCGAAAATACTGAAGATAATATCCGCGACGCATTCCTGAAAGGCCTACGGTCCGAGTACTCACGGCAAAGACTGCTGGAAGCTAAAGACCTCAGCATGGAAAAAGCTGAAGCCCTCGCTATCTCCCTGGAAGTGGCCCACCAAGATCAGGAAGCATTCACCAGGTACTGCTCGCGACCCTGGGACTCGGGCCCGACCCCTACCACAGCACCCTTCCCAGCGCCGCCCCCGGGACCTACCTCTGCGTCGGCGTCCCGGACCCGACCGGCCCCGCCACCCCCGGCACCGGCCCCGACATCGGGCATCCGCGATCGGGCCGCCGGCTGTTTTTTTTGTGGCCAGGAGAAGCACCCGAGGTCGCGCTGCCCAGCCAAGAACTCCATATGTAGAACCTGCCTGAAGAAAGGCCACTTCTCCAAGGCCTGCAGGAGCGGATCCTCAGAGGCCAGCAGTGCCGCATGCGAACTATGGGGGCGGCCATCTTCGTTTAGGGCAACTGAGGCCAGCATCCCCACACATGAGTCATGGGGGCGGCCATCTTTGTTTAGGGCAACTGAGGCCAGCATCCCCACACATGAGTCATGGGGGCGGCCATCTTTGATTAAGGCAACCGACCCCAATAGTGCCTCATGGGGCCCTACCTCGTGGGAGACGCCATTTTACTCACCACGCCCGACCGCCTCGCCCGCAGATGACAACGACTCGCTCAGCTACACACTAGCTTCCGTCACCCTGGACCAAGCCCGCCCGCACCATCTGTCCAAGTCAATGATGGACATCAAAGTGAACGGCCACGCCACGACCTGCCTGTTCGACAGCGGAAGCACGGAGAGCTTCATCCACCCAGACACGGTGAGCCACTACTCCCTCTCTGTCCTACCAACGCGCAGCCGAATCTCGATGGCATCGAGGTCCCACGCCACGGACATCAGCGGCTACTGTGTCGTGACCCTGTCGGTTAAGGGCACGGAGTATAAAAACTTTAAACTCCTCGTCCTCCCCCATCTCTGCGCTGCCGTCCTACTAGGGCTGGACTTCCAATCCCACCTCCAAAGCGTAACCCTAGCATACGGTGGACCCCTCCCCCCACTCACAGTCAACAACCAGCAAACGTTAAACCGCCCACCGCGTAACACCTGCAGCCTCTCCACCCTCAAGGTCCCGCCACCCTCTCTGTTTGCTAACCTTACCCCTGACTGCAAACCCGTCGCTACCAAAAGCAGGCGGTATAGCGCCGGGGACAGAGCCTTCATTAGCTCTGAGGTGCGGCGCCTCCTGAAAGAGGGCATTATCGAGGGGAGCAGCAGCCCCTGGCGTGCCCAGGTCGTAGTCGTAAAGACCGGCGATAAAAACCGCCTGGTCATCGACTACAGCCAGACCATAAACAGATATACCCAGCTGGACGCATACCCCCTCCCCCGCATATCTGACATGGTCAATCAGATTGCACAGTATAAAGTATTCTCGACCATCGACCTGAAGTCGGCCTACCACCAACTCCCTATCCACCCTGAGGACCGCCAGTATACCGCCTTCGAGGCGAATGGGCGCCTATACCACTTCCTTAGGGTCCCCTTCGGTGTCACTAATGGGGTCTCGGTCTTCCAAAGGGAGATGGACCAGATGGTTGACCAGAACGAACTGCAGGCTACATTCCCCTACCTAGATAACGTCACTATCTGCGGCCGCGACCAGCAGGAACATGACGCGAATCTGGAGAAATTCCTCCGTACGGCCCAACGGCTGAACCTCACCTACAATAAGGAGAAATGCGTGTTTAACACCACGCGCCTTGCCATCCTCGGCTGCGTAGTGGAGAACGGAATCATCGGCCCCGACCCAGAAAGAATGCGCCCCCTCATGGAGCTACCCCTCCCCCACTGCCCTAAAGCACTTAGGAGAACCCTGGGGCTTTTCGCCTACTATGCCCAATGGGTACCCAATTACGCGGACAAAGCCAGACCCCTCCTGAAAGCCACTTCCTTCCCCCTCACGGAGGAGGCGTGCGCGGCCTTCTCCCTCATTAAGGGAGACATAGCCAAGGCCACGATGCACGCAGTGGACGAGTCCATCCCCTTTCAGGTGGAGAGCGACGCCTCCGACTTCGCCTTAGCCGCCACCCTAAACCAGGAGGGGAGGCCAGTGGCCTTCTTCTCAAGGACCCTACAGGGCCCCGAGATCCGACATTCGTCGGTCGAGAAAGAGGCCCAGGCGATCGTGGAGGCAGTACGGCGCTGGAGGCACTACCTGGCAGGCAAACGATTTACCCTCCTCACCGACCAGCGTTCGGTGGCTTTCATGTTTAATAACAAGCTGAAGGGCAAAATCAAGAATGACAAGATTTTGAGATGGAGAATCGAGCTCTCCACCTACGATTATGAGATCTTGTACCGGCCAGGCAAGCTGAACGAATCCCCTGATGCCCTTTCACGAATGACATGCGCCAGCGCGCATATCGATAGGCTTCAGACCCTCCACGACCAGCTCTGCCACCCCGGAGTCACCAGACTCTACCATTTCATTAAGGCCCGCAACCTGACCTACTCCATCGAGGAGGTCAGGACCATGACCAGGAACTGCCAGACCTGTGCGGAGTGCAAACCGCACTTCTATAGGCCGGACCGAGCAAGCCTGATCAAGGCCACCCGCCCCTTCGAGCGCCTGAGCATCGACTTTAAGGGGCCCCTCCCGTCCTCTGACCGTAATGTGTACTTCCTCAACATCGTTGATGAGTACTCCCGTTTCCCCTTTGCCTTCCCCTGCCCCGACATGACCAGTAGCACGGTCATTAAGTGCCTGAATGCCCTCTTCGCCTTGTTCGGGTTCCCGAACTATATACACAGCGACCGGGGCTCCTCCTTCATGAGCGAGGAACTCCGGCAATTCCTCCTAGAGAGAGGTATTGCAGCAAGCAGGACCACCAGCTACAACCCCAGAGGTAACGGTCAGGTGGAAAGAGAGAACGCGACGGTATGGAAGGCCGTCCTCTTAGCCTTAAAGTCTAAGGGCCTCCCAACCTCCCGCTGGCAAGAAGTCCTCCCGACAGCGCTGCACTCCATCCGGTCATTACTTTGCACGGCCACTAACACCACCCCCCATGAACGAATGTTCGTTTTCCCCAGGAAGTCGACTACGGGAACCACTCTACCAACCTGGCTGACCGCCCCGGGGCCGGTCTGGCTGCGGAAACACGTGAGGACCCATAAAACGGACCCCCTGGTCGAGAGGGTGAACCTCCTGCACGCCAACCCCCAGTACGCCTACGTGGCGTACCCAGACGGGCGGGAGGACACTGTCTCCCTACGAGACCTCGCACCCTCAGCCGATCCGGAAACACCGCCACCACCCCCCCCAACCTCAGTCCAGGTAGACGGCATGCCGGAACCCCACGAGCCCTCGCCGACCACGCAAACACCAGCATCAACACCGGATAAGGCACCAGCACCGGATAAGGCAACACCACCGCTGCGGCGATCGGAGAGGCTTACGAAGCCTCCGGACAGACTGACCTACCAGAATTGGTAGTACACTTCACCCCGCCGGACTTAATTCTAAACAAGGGGTGAATGTGGTAAACCACGTTCACTATCGTTAGCACTGTTCACCACTGTTCGTTATAACTGTATCACTGACCACTATTGTATCACGGTACGAGGTCGCCTCTTGCCACACTGCTATACCTGGGATGACCACTGCCGACTCCGCCTTGGCTCCACCCACCAGGCCAGGTATAAAGGTGAGCGACTGGCTGGTATTCCTCCTGCTTGGATCGGATCACCCACGAGAGTGGGCTGTTATTTAGTCAATAAAAACCTTTAGTCACCTTCGTAACTCTTCGCCTTTTATTGGAGGAATTGATAGGTATATCACTGGATTTCACTCATTGTATTTGGTTATGTGACAAATAAAAAATAAAAAAATTGAAATTGATGCTCTTTGCTCAACCCAAGAACTGTTGAGAAATAATCAACCAGGATTTGAATGATAACTGAGACGTTGCTTGTGTGTTTCAATTTCCAACATTTGTGCTAATTGTTGGGGTCACTAACTAGGGTTGTTGTATCCCTAGAAATATTAATTTTATAGAATTATACAGCAGAGAAGGAGGCCATTCGGCCCATCGTGCCTGTGCCAGCTCTTTGAAGAACTCTCCAATTAGTCCCACGTCCCTGCTTTTTTCCCACAGACCTGCAAGTTTCTCCTTTTCAAGTATTTATCCAGTTCCCTTTTGAAAGTTACTATTGGGTTAATCTTGTTTCTTTATTTCCCATTTTGATGAGAGATTTTAGAAACATAGAAGATAGGAGCAGGAGTAGGCCATTCAATGAGATCATGGCTGATCTTCCAAACTCAGTACCCTGTCCCTGCTTTCTCCCCATACCCCTTGATTCCTTTAGCCTTGAGAAATATATCCAACTCCTTGAATATATTTAATGAATTGGCCTCTACTGCCTTCTGTGGTAGAGAATTCCACAGGTTCACCACTCTCTGGGTGAAGAAATTCCTCCTCATCTCTGTCCTAAATGGCTTACCCCATATCCTTAGACTGTGACCCCTGGTTCTGGACTTGTAATTTTCAGATGTTATTCCTGCAGATGAACAGAATGTTTGTGTGTTCAGCGCTGACGGGTCCACTGAGTGCAGTAAGGAGCCAAGCAATGAGAGAAACGCGGTCAGTGAGGAAGGAGCAGAGACGGCAGCAACTGTCGCACCTGCCGGTGGTGAAACCACAAGAAAGGACAAGTCTGCTGCTCAGCTTTCTGTGGGCAAGAACGGTGCTAAAACAAACACAAAACGTGTTCGGAGGAAGGGTAAAGGGAAGCCTCCGAAACGCACGCCGTAAGTTAAACTCTTCACGCTGACGCTGTTCATCTGTCTGAGCTTTTCCCCCTCCAGCAAAGGGTATAACCTCGGTGTTTAAAAATGATGAGGGGTTTCAATAGAGTAGAAAAGGAGAAACTGTTTCCACTGGTGGGAGGGTTGGTAACTAGAGGACACTGATTTAAGGTTTTATGGGGAGATGAGAATTTTTTTTTTACACAGCGAGTTGTTGTGATCTGGAATGCGCTGCCTGAAAGGGCGGTGGAAGCAGATTCCGTAGTAACTTTCAAAAGGGAACTGGATAAATACCTCAAAAGGAAAAAATTGCGGGGCTGTGGGGAAAGAGCAGGGCGAGTGCGACTAATTGGAGAGCACTTTCAAAAGGCCGGCACAAGCACGTTGGGCCGATTGGCCTCTTTTGTCCTGTAAGATTCTAAATTTCTGTTGACTCCCTGGTGTTTTGTAGGATTGTGTGGCTCTGGGCAGCGGGGGTAAGTGATGCAGCCTGAGGGCACTTCTCTCCCCATTCAGGGACACGCAGGAGCCG
This sequence comes from Somniosus microcephalus, assembly GCF_052327205.1. Classification (NCBI taxonomy): domain Eukaryota; kingdom Metazoa; phylum Chordata; class Chondrichthyes; order Squaliformes; family Somniosidae; genus Somniosus; species Somniosus microcephalus. The sequence goes on from NC_141005.1 coordinate 4,471,265, forward strand.
CGGTGCTCAGGGTGATGTGAACTGAGCAGAGTGAAGGATTGGAGTCCTAACTTCCCCCTCTGTGATGCGATGTGTTGGTACAGTACCCGCGGTACCACCCCCCCACCCACCAATTGTATTTGTTTTCTAATTGAGTAATTTTACAAAACTGTAGGGAGGGGGATGGTGATGACCACAAAGCAGAAATAGTTCAAACGCTCGATCCAGTTGGAGCACCCTGGCTGCAATTAACTGACTCAGCGCAGACCAAGGACCCACATCTGGGACCTCATTGCTGGTGTGTGTCTCCGCTGAGCCACATGCTGGGGTGGGGAAGTCACTCGTGAACCAGTGTTCAGGCAGGTGACTTACAACCTATTTGTGTGGCTTTTTCACTCTCTGGCTTCCATCCTGCAACAACTGTGCTGCTTTTGACTGTTTTCTCCTTTAAGCAAATTCTTCCTTTCTTTCCCCCCACCCCCCCCATCAGTGTGAAAAGCCCAGTGCGGTATCACAAGGTCACTGATTACTATCCTATCCGAAGGAGTTGTCGGAAGTGTGAAGGGCAGCTGAAGGTAAATCTTTTTATTTGGAATTCTTGGTGTAGCACAAGGGGTAGGGTCCTAATTTAAAGCCACGTGTGTTGCCTGCTGGGTTGGGAGGCTAGTTTGCCTGTTGCTGCACAATGAACAGACTGACATTGGAAAATCCAAAGACCCGTCGACTCAATCTGCTCTCTTTGTTCTTCCAATAGTCGGAAGAAAAAATAATAATCGATGAACTGATTCTGAATGGGAAGGAAGAAGGAATGAAGGTAACTTTTGAGATGTGCGAAAGTGTGAAATTAAAAGTGAACTTGCCCGGGGATCTGGGTGGTGTAGTGGGCTGGACCCTTCACCTCTGGGTCATGGGTTCAAACCCAGCCCAGGCTGGTGGAATGACATCATGTGTGTCAGCTGCAAGGGTGCTGTGTGAAAGTAGCCTGGCCAGTAATCAGTGCGTAGCGGATTTTGGCCTGCACTAATTGGCATTCTTGGGTACCTACGGTTTAGGGGATGGGAAATGCCGCACTGGTAATGGACAGGGCGCGCGCTCGCTCGCTCTCTCTACCCTCCCTAAGGACATAGTATTTTAATCTTTTTATGTGTTTCTTGGAAAGATGGAAAGCCGATTGTTCCAAGTGTTTTTGATCATTTGAGTGCTTTACTTCCTTGGTTACTGAATATATCGATGTTTAAGTACATTTATACACGTGTGAAGTATATTTACCTTTATTGTGTGTGAGGTGTTTTCTACTAAAATTAGTGTATGGGCCAAAACATCGTCTCTGTGACTCGTCAGCAATTCTATTGGACAAACGCTGTTCTAACGGATATCTCCTCCATTCTCACAGGTTGGTATAATTGACGGGAAAGGTCGTGGTGTGGTGGCCACAAAACCTTTTCAGCGTGGCGAGTTTGTGGTGGAGTACCATGGGGACCTCATTGAATTTCCAGCCGCAAAGAATCGAGAGGCTAAATATGCACAAGATCCCTCCACTGGCTGCTACATGTACTACTTTCAATACCTCAGTAAAACTTACTGGTGAGCCCTCTCCTGCGCTCGCTGTCTGTTTCCTTGTGTATTTGTTGGCCTGTTCTCCTTCCCTTGCCGTTAGCTCAACGTAAGTGTACAATGCTGTCACTACATGTGCTGAATTCACTCTGACAGCACTGTTTTTATTTATAATAAAAATCTAGCATCTGGATGCACCTCTCGTCATCGTTTCCATTATAACTTGCGGTGTCCTTTGGAATGGAGCCTGCCAATGTAAACTTCTCACTCTGTAATTACACCATCCTGCCAGCAGTGATCATGTTATGCATTCGTTCACTTGGTTGTCATTCCCTGGGGTCATTTTAACTTATCGCTGGGCAATAGAAAATAGAGAACAGTGTAAAACGGGGCGATAAAAGTTAAAATTACCCCCAACCCCCTCCATGTGTGCAATGCCACAGGAGATCAGTTTGTAGGTTCTGAACATTATTGTAAACTTAGTGAATGTTGGAAGGGTGGTAGGGGCAGAGACCCTCATTGATTTTAAAAAGTACTTGGATATGAACTTGAAGAGCTGTATCCTACAGGGCTAGACACCAAGAGCTGGCATAGACACGATGGGCCAAATGGCGGCCTCCTGTGCTGTAAATTTCTATGATTGCAGCACATCAAGGTTGTGCCAGTGCTGGCCCCATGTCCCAACTCTGCCCTACTGCCTCTGATGACCAGCGATATTTTATCCTTCATTACTCATACGGAGGCAAATTTTAAAGACAATTGATTCTGTTTAAGTAAAAACAGAAAATGCTGGAAACACTCAGCAGGTCAGGCAGCATCTGTGGAGAGAAACAGTTAACATTTCAGGTCGATGACCTTTCATCAGTGCTGAGTGTTTCCAGCATTTTCTGTTTTTTATTTCCGATTTCTAGCATCTGCAGTATTTAGCTTTTGCTTGTATCTGTTGTCTTAACTGGTGCAGATGTGCCAAGGCTCCTTAGAGTCTGGGCCTGCAGGATACCCAATTGGGTGAATACCCGTACAGTGCAGAATGGCGGCAGGGCTATAGCTGCCTATTCACACAAGTAACTCGGTGCGCTGTCTCCTCAGTTGCCATGGAAACTTTCTGCTTGAAGATTGTGTAGTTAGTGCAAAGTAATTTTGTGTCAGGCCCAGCTGGGATGTGTTGGATTGCAAGCTCCCATGATTGACCTAGGGCTGGATTAGAGCTGCAAATGCTTTACTGTAGAAAGGCTTGACCCTTATTGCTTTTACACCTCAGTACTTTATTTTTAAACATCTTAATGGACTTTGGTTTCAGAGGAAGCAGGAACTTTGGCTCATCTGATCTTCCAGAAGACCAACTCGGCCATCTCGTCATTACAGCATCCATCCATTTGTTAAATGGAATCCGGTGCCCTGGCCTCAGCCACTCCTCCCTGGCAGCGAAGATGGAAAGAGCTGTCTCTATGCGTGCGACAGTTTTATTGGCAGATTTTACATCCCCTGTTCATACTGGGTTTCAGTGGCGTGTGGGGCATGAGTCACCAGTTGGTTCCACTTGTGAGGATGATTAGTGGAGCCTTTCATCAGACTGTTCATTTTGACTGCTCTTTTTGTTTTTAAGATGAAGCAGCTTTGGTCTGTTGCCTCTTCCTCGTCTGTAGGGAGGTGTCATCTCAAGACCGGCAGCTAACATTGCCGGGAATCGTGCACTATTCAAACTTCTTTACCCAGAAATCGTGCACTTTACCCAGAGAGTGGTTTAAAATTGCTGCCACATAGAGTAATCAAGGCAAATAGCAGAGATGCATATAAGGAGGAGCTAGATAAACACACGAGGGAGAAAGGAACAGAAGGATATGTTGATGGGGTTAGCTGAAATAATGTGCAAGGAGGCTCGTGTGGAGCAGAAACGCCAGCATGGACCAGTTGGGCCGAATGGCCTGTTTCTGTGCTGTATAGATTCTATGTAACTGCTCTGTCTTGTCCTCCCACTGTCTTTATGATCTTCTGAGGATTTTTTTTCCCAAATATTTTTAAGTTTAAATTTTTTTTTTTTTTTGTAGCGTGGATGCGACAAAGGAATCTACGCGTCTTGGTCGACTGATCAACCACAGCAAGAACGGGAACTGTCAAACCAAGTTACACGACATCGACGGGAACCCACACCTTATACTTGTCGCCTCTCGGGACATTGCAACGGGCGAGGAGCTGCTTTACGATTATGGAGATCGAAGCAAAGCCTCGCTTGCCGCACATCCCTGGCTGAAGCAGTGAGCCAAATTTGAATTTTTTTTTTTTAAGAGAAACTGTTCGGATTTATGCTTGCTCTAATGGGCTTCGTGATGCAGCATTTAATCATAACCGCCAATATAGACTACTGGATTCCATGAGCAGCGCGGAGGAGGTGGTCTTGCATCTTTGGAACTTTTATATCTTAATGCTTTTGTATATTTTGTACACTGGTGTGCTTTAGGAGCTTGCAGTCATGAGGCAGGTTGTGTTTTTTATATAAACTATTTCTGAATATCCAGCTCTTGTACAGTATTAACAGCCTAGGTCTGCTTTTGTGCTCTGCATTAGAAATTTACTTTTGCATATTTAAGAGATCGAATGGTGTCATTTATAAAGTAATGGACCATTTTTAGAAAGCCTCAGTATGCTGGATAATGAATTTGGTGTCACTTCCGACTGGAAGCCGCAATTGGACGTTTCGAAATACTAAGTATGAGCGTTTGTTTGCGTTCGCTGATTCAATTTTAACGCAGGGCTTCACATCACATGCCCATCTCTCTGTTGTAAACAGCTATTTAAAGTTCATGTACAGAAGCTTCATGTTGAAGAATATTTAAATAAACTCTGTGACTTAATTGCATTGCGGCAGTGTTTTAGTTAATGGTGATGAGAGTTAGTGGAGATACTGTAGCTGGAGTTAGGGTTGCGAAGGGGTGGAAAGTTTCCGGGAAATTTCCGGAAATTTTCCACGGGAAGTTTAGCTTGGGAACTTTGGGAATTTTGCCCAAAAAAGCACATGCTAGCGCAATTTTTTTGTATTTCTTTCATTTTTTTTCCACAGGTCCTCTCTTAAAATTACTAACAGAGATGGAATCTTAATTATTAAGGAATTTCTTAATATGTGTTTATCTTCTTACTTGGCTTGTTTTAATAATTACAAGTTTTGTGTGTGAGCAAATGTGTCCTGATTGGTTGGATGAGTGAATGAGCTATTAGCTCCCTCTATTGGTGATGCAGTGTCGTGCATGCACAGGTCATGCTTCCATCACATGGAGCCTCAGGAAAAATTTACTCACCCTGTTGCAATAGTGCTGATCGACCGCAGTTCGACACAGACGAATGCCCTTTATTTCTCTGCATGGAACAATACCACATTTACCGTCAGATGTGTGGAAGCATTTTACCCCGACATTAAAGATGGAAAGACTGTGTACATGTGCAAACACTGTACAAAGCCATATGTAAAGAATGCCACAAAGATGCAGCAGCATTTATCCAAATGCAACAACTTCACTCAAAGCTCACAGCAGTCAGCCCAGAGTTCCTCTGCTTCCATTCAAGAAGATGATGGTTCTCATTCAGCATCAGGCTCCTTATCAGTAACTCCTGGCCCACTTGGAATGGTTCTTCGATACAATGGATAACCATAGCCAGAAGAATGCAGATGAGTGCCTTGCTTGAGCTGTATATGCGACAGGCTCACCCCTCATGCTCACAGCCAATGTGTACTAGAAGAGATTTTTCAATGTTATTCGCCCTGCACACTGTCCTGCTTTGTCTACTTATTTGCTGGAGGCTGAGTATAACAGAGTCCAAAGAAACGATAGAGATGGCAGACTGTGTTGCAGTTATCTCAGATGGGTGGTCAAATGTATGAGGGGAGGGCATCATAAACTACATCATCTCCACTCCTCTCCCAGTGTTCTTCAAGAGCACAGACATGAATGACAACAGACACACAGGCACATACATTGCTGATGAGCTGAAAGCAGTCATCAACGATCTTGGATCACGAAAGGTCTTTGCAGTAGTTACTGACCGTGCTGTGAATATGAAGGTTGCTTGGGCTCAAGTGGAGGAGGCCTACCCTCATTACATCTATTGGGTGCGCAGCTCATGGGCTCAACCTGCTCCTCAAGGACATCATGGGTTTGAGAACCATGGAAACACTGTACAAGAGAGCCAAGCAAGTTGTTAACTATGTCAGGGGAAAACAGGTAGTTGCAGCAACCTACAACTCCAAGCAAACGACCAAGAACAAGAACACCACACTGAAGCTGCCCAGCAACACTAGATGGGGTGACGTCGTTGTGTATGTAACCTGTTCCACCTTAAGAGGACTACTTTTAAGAGATGTACTACTTTCTCTTGGCTGGTGTATACTGTAATACCGGTGGTGACCACACCGGTATATAAGTGTTGTGTAAGGATTTGCTGGGCAGTTCAGCCCTGACCTCCGAATAGTAAAGACCTGTTAAAAGTTATTCTTGTTGTCTGTGTCCAGTGATTGATCCTAAACATAACTGGGACACATACACTCAACAGTTGTCATAATGTACAACAGCCTTCTGGAGGGTAAGGAGCCGCTGCAAGAAATGGCAATATCCCAGTCTGGGGATATGGAAACCACCATCAAGAAAATACTGCTGGATGATGTGTTTTGGGAGAGAGTGGTTATACATAGATACATAGAAGATAGGAGCAGGAGTAGGCCATTCGGCCCTTCGTGCCTGCTCCGCCATTCGATGAGATCATGGCTGATCCTTTAATTCAGTATCCCGTCCCCGCCTTCTCTCCGTAACCCTTAACCCCTTTTGCCCGTAGAAATATATCTAATTCCCTCTTAAATATATTTAATGAGCTGGCGTACACTGCCCTCTGTGGCAATGAGTTCCACAGGTTCACCACTCTCTGAGTGAAGAAATTCCCCCTCATCTCTGTCCTAAATGGTTTAGCCCTTATCCTTAAATTATGTCCTCTAGTTCTGTTCTCACCCGCCAAGGGAAACATTCCTTCTGCATCCAGTCTGTCTAGACCTGTCAGAATTTTATACACTTCTATGAGGTCCCCTCTCAATCTTCTAAACTCCAGTGTGTACATCCCTAAACTACATAGTCTCTCCTCATAGGTCATTCCCGCCATTCCTGGTATCAGCCTTAAACTACTCTCACCAGTAGCATCTGCAATTGCTCAGATTTAAGAAGATGACGCTGTCTTGTCAGATGTTCTCAGGCTTTTTGCTGATTTAAAAGAACAAATCAGCATTGCCCTATCCACATCCCTGCTGCTCAAAGCAGAGGAGAAGGCAATTGTTCAATTCATACAGACAGGTCAAGAATTTTGTGTCAAGCCGATTCATGCTGCAGCGTACATGCTGGACCCAAAGCATGTTGGGAGACCAATACTTTCTGGCGAACAGATCAACAGCGCTTAGTGTGATTTCTACCCTCTCACGCCACCTCAATCTGGACATGGGCAAAGTTCTGGGAAGTCTGGCAAAGTTCTCCACCAAGCAAAGTCTTTGGAATGGGGACGGGATATGGGAATCCTGCAAGCATATCAGTGCACATACCTGGTGGAAGGGACTTTGTGCATCTGAGGCCCTGTCGCCCATTGCATCGGTGATACTCCAAATCCCACCTTCATCAGCGGCCTCTGAATGAAAACTGGTCACTTTTTGGGAATACGCATGCAAAGCTGCGCAACAGGCTGACTAACGAGAGTGGAGAAACTGGTGGCTATCCAGGCGAACCTACAACTTATTGAGCCAAATACAGAAGTGTCCACCACACAGCTAGACAGTGACACAGAGGAGGAAATGGACACATCAGAGAATCAGGAGGAGCAATGATGAGTAGAAGACTCAAAGGGACAAAATAAGGACAAATTACAGGCTAAATAAGCTGACGTTCTTATTTTATTTTAGATGGGTATTTTTTGTGGGGGTTCAATAAAGTTCAAAATTATAACCTAAATAAAGTTTTGAAAGCCTGTTTTTATTTGTATGGAATAGTATGTCTATTTTGATGACAAAGATACTATACGGGTCAGAGACAAAAACCATCAGTGTGCAAAAGAACTCTAAATCCCCAAAAATTCCCATGGAAAGTTTCCTCTCTTAATTCCTGGAATTTTGCAACCCTAGCTGGAGTGGGTTCACATTTGACCCCAGTGGGACGCTGATGGTGGTCACTCTCTGCTCACTAATCGGCCAGCGATTTAATGGAGTTGGACGATCTTAATCCAGTCCTTGTTGGCATGGACTGTGTGCAAAAATCTGCCATCTCGCAGTCTGACAGGGTGGATTGTTGCTGGTCTGTTAGCGGGTGTCCTTCTGGTCTGGCTAAAGAATGTTGAAGAGCGAGGGAACTTTATTCTGCAATTTGCTAGTGTTGTACCAGACTTTGGAGAGCCTGGTTGACGAGAATGGAAGCTGGTCACCACTCCAATGTTTGCTTCATTGCCTCAAAAGGGAAACAAGCCATTTGGTGCAACTTCAGCACAGCAACTAATTAGAACATAAGAACATAAGAAATAGGAGCAGGAGTAGGCCAATTGGCCCCTCGAGCCTGCTCCACCATTCAATAAGATCATGGCTGATCTGATCCTAACCTCAAATCCTCTATCACTGTGCATCCACCCGAACCCATGTGATCTCCCGGGAGAGGCGAAAAACCAGATAAAGACCCAATGGCCAATTTGGGAGAAAAAAATCTGGGAAATTCCTCTCCGACCCATCTAGGCGATCGAAATTCTTCCAGGAGATCACTCTGTCCCTATATTTTCTACAGTACTTACCTTCTGTAAAGGCGATCTCCACCCCAGCCAGGAACAGGAATAAAACCATCTCCTGAAATCTAACACAGAATTAGAATGCAGTAGGAGCAGAACCAGGCTACACGGCCCCTGGGCCCACTCCACTACCCACAGGACCATGACCATTCCGAACCTAGACTCGTGTCCAATTTCCTGCCCGCTCCCCGTAACCCTTAATTCCCTTTACTTCTAGGAAACTATCGATTTCTGTTTTAAATTTATTTAATGATGTAGCTTCCACAGCTTTCTGGGGCAGCAAATTCCACAAACCTACCACCCTCCTGAGTGAAGAAGTTTCTCCTCATCTCAGTTTTGAAAGAGCAGCCCCTTATTCTAAGATTATGCCCCCTAGTTCTAGTTTCACCCATCATTGGGAACATCCTCACCGCATCCACCCGATCAAGCCCCTTCACAATCTTGTATGTTTCAATAACATCGCCTCTCATTCTTCTGAACTCCAATGAGTAGAGTCCCAATCTACTCAACCTCTCCTCATATGACCACCCCCTCATCCCCGGGATTAACCGAGTGAACCTTCTTTGTACTGACTCGAGAGCAAGTATGTCTTTTCTTAAGTATGGACACCAAAACTGTATGCAGTATTCCAGGTGCGGTCTCACCAATACCTTGTACAACTGCAGCAATACCTCCCTGTTTTTATATTCCATCCCCCTAGCAATAAAAGCCAACATTCCATTGGCCTTCTTGATCACTTGCTGCACCTGCATACTAACTTTTTGAGTTTCGTGCACCAGGACCCCCAGATCCCTTTGTACTAAAGTACTTTCCAGTTTCTTGCCATTAAGATAATAACTTGCTCTATGATTTTTCCTGCCAAAGTGCATAACCTCACACTTTCCAGTATTGTATTCCATCTGCCAAATCTCTGCCCACTTACTTAGCCTGTCTATGTCCCTTTGCAGGTTTTTTATGTCCTCCTCACTCACTACTTTCCCTCCCATCTTTGTATCATCTGCAAACTTTGATATGTTACACTCGGTCCCCTCCTCCAAATCGTTAATATAGATTGTAAAGAGTTGGGGACCCAGCACTGACCCCTGCGGAACACCACTAGTTACTGGTTGCCAATCTGAGAACGAACCATTTATCCCAACTCTCTGCTTTCTGTTAGATAGCCAATCCTCCACCCACGCCAGAATATTACCCCCAATCCTGTGATTTTTTATTTTGAGCAATAATCTTTTGTGTGGCACCTTGTCAAATGCCTTTTGGAAGTCTAAATACACTACGTCCACTGGTTCCCCTTTATCCACCCTGTATGTTACTTCCTCAAAAAACTCCAGCAAATTTGTCAAACATGACTTCCCCTTCATGAAACCATGCTGAGTTTGTCCTATTAAATTATGTTTATCCAAATGTCCCGTTACTGTCTCCTTAATAATGGACTCTAACATTTTACCAACCACAGATGTTCAGCTAACTGGTCTATAGTTTCCAGCCTTCTGCCTACTACCCTTTTTAAATAAGGGTGTTACATTAGCAGTTTTCCAATCTGCCGGGACCTTTGCTGAGTCCAGTGAGTTTTGGAAAATTATTACCAATGCATCCACAATCCCTACCGCTACTTCCCTCAAGACCCTCGGATGCAAGCCATCTGGCCCAGGGGATTTATCCGCCTTTAGTCCCATTATTTTACCAAGTACCACTTCCTTAGTGACTTTAATCATATTTAGTTCCTCCCCCCCACCAGAGCCCCCTGTTTGTCCAGTGTTGGGATATTCTTAGTGTCCTCTACTGTAAAGACTGATACAAAATATTCATTCAGTGTTTTTGCCATCTCCATATTTCCCACCATTAATTTCCCGGTCTCATCCTCTAAGGGACCAACATTTACTTTAGCCACCCTTTTTTTTCTTTTTATATAACTATAGAAACTTTTACTGTCTGTTTTTATATTTTTTGCTAATTTACTTTCATAATCTATCTTCCCTTTCTTAATCAATCTTTTAGTTATTTTTTGCTGTCTGTTAAAGACTTCCCAATCTTCCATCCTCCCACTAGATTTGGCTACCTTATATGCCCTTTTTTAGTCGGATACTATCCTTAATTACTTTACTTAGCCACGGATGGCTATCTTTTCTTTTACACCCTTTTTTCCTCAGTGGAATATATATTTTTTGGAAGTTGTAAAATAACTCCTTAAATGTACACCACTGATCATGTACCGTCTTACCCTTTAATCTATTTTCCCAGTCCACTCTAATCAATTCCACTCTCATACCTTCATAGTCTCCTTTATTCAAGCTCAGCACGCTTGTTTGAGATCCAACCTTCTCACCCTCTAATTGAATATGGAACTCAACCATGTTATGGTCACTCATTCCAAGGGGGTCCTTTACTAGGACATTTTTAATTAATCCTGTCTCATTACACAGGACCAAATCTAAGGTTGCTTGCCCCCTGGTTGGTTCAGTTACATACTGCTCAAGAAACCCATCCCTAATACACTCAATGAACTCATCCTCAAGGCTGCTCTGCCCAATTTGATTTGTCCAGTTAATATGATAATTAAAATCCCCCATAATTATAGCTGTTCCCTTATTACAAGCCTCAACTATTTCCTGATTAATACTCCGTCCAACAGAGCTGCAACTGTTCGGAGGCCTATAGACTACACCCACTAGTGTTTTTTTCCCCTTATTATTCCTTATCTCCACCCAAACTGTTTCACTATCCTGCTCCTTTGACCCAATATCATTTCTCTGTATTATAGTGATTCCTTCCTTTATTAACATAGCCACCCCACCTCCTCTCCCTTCCTGCCTGTCCTTCCTGATTGTTAAATAACCTGGTATGTTTAATTCCCAGTCATGGTCACCCTGCAGCCATGTTTCTGTAATGGCCACAAGATCACACAAGATGTGGCCTTTGATGATCCAGTCTGTCCGTACACCGCCCTGAAGGGAGCGAGCGCATTTCAATATCTTCCACTGCACTGAGGAGAGATTCTGAATCAATAAAACAATGCAGTTTATTCACAGGTTGCTGTTGCTGAATGATCAAATGATGTACTTCTGAGGAGAGCTGTCCTACTAGTTTTTAATCCATTTAACTTTTTTAATTTAAAAAATAAATAATTTTCAGTATGTGGGTGTCACTGGCAGGGTCAGTGTGGAGGTGATGGGCTGTCTTCTTGAACAGTTGCAACTAGGTGTTTGATACAACTGAGGGGTTTGCTGGGTCACTTCAGAGGGCAGTTGGTGTGGGACTGGAGCCACATATAGGCCAGACTGGGTAAGGATGGCAGATTTCCTTCCCTAAAGAACATTAGTGAACCCGTTGGGATTTTATGACGATCCAAAGCTTCATGGTCACTTTTACTGATGCCGATATTTTTTTTTTTCTCTTTTCCAGATTTTTTTTTTTTTTTTTTTTTTAAAACAGTTTTTCCATCGAAATATGACATGTCAGTGTTCCTGGTAGAATTCTACATGTGCAGGCGTGTCATCTTATTAATGTGATGGGAGATTAATCTGTATCGTACAGTGAGGTTTGTGCAGTGGGATGAGTCGGCGTCAAACACAATGGGGGTAACGTCTGATCCCAGCGGTGTGGAATTCTGCAGGTATATTCAAATATATTTTCACCACACTTTAGGAAGGATGTGAAGGCACTTGAGAGGGTGCAGAGGAAATTTACCAGAATGGTTCCGGGGATGGGGGATCTTAGCTACAAGGACAGGTTGGAGAAGCTGGATTTGTTTTCATTAGAGCAAAGGAGGTTGCGGGGTGATTTGATAGAGGTGTATATAAGATTATAACGGGTTTAGATAGGCTAGACAGGGAAAGGCTGTTCCCACTAGTTAATGGTACAAGGACTAGGGGTCACAGATTTAAGGTTTTGGGCCTGAGATACAGCGGAGATGTGAGGAAAATCTTTTTTACGCAGTGAGTGGTGAGGACCTGGAACTCGCTGCTGATGGAAGTGGTGGAAGCGGAGACACTCAATATTTTCAAGGGGAGACTGGATAGGCACTTGAGGGAAATAAACTTGCAGGTCTACAGGGATAGAGCGTGGGAATGGGACTGACTGGATTGCTCTGCAGAGAGCCGGCACGGACTCGATGGGCCGAATGGCCCCTCTCTGTGCCGTTATGTCTCTGACGAAGTCTCTTTCCTCGGGTGTAACACTTTCTGACCCATTATATAAATAGAAACTATAGCTGCTGCTTGACAGTGCCAGTGTCAAAGGAGAAGTAGAATAAACTGGTTAAATGCAGTCGCTCCATGACTAAAGGTTTAGAAAATTCATAATCAAGATTTTCCTTGTGTGGGTCTGGACTATGAACAGAGAACATGTTTTAAAACTTCCTACTGCATGTAAAAGTCTCTGATTTCACTTCAGAACGCTGTTTTATTGTGGTCTTTACCTTTGCTTCTTTTGTTTGGCATCTTCACTATCCTGTTTCTTTTACAGTTTGAAGCTGCACATTACAATATTCTACTCTACGGAATCATTTGTGTGTGGCGGAACCACCCGAGGATTACTGACAATTGTATATAATTCCTTTTACAGCAATGTAGTACAGCTGGGGGCTGCACCTTTAATGTATCTGTTAACTGTACTAGGGCTTCTTTCCTGTACTCCGCGTGATGACGTCATGCCGTCTGTCACGTGATCTCTCAAGGGCGGGAAGAACGTCATGACGTCAGAGCTCGGAACCTGCTAGCAGTTGAGCTCGGAACCTGCCAGCAGTTGAACTCGGAACCTTCCAGCAGTTTCCAGAGAGGCTTTCAAGCAGACCAGACCTATTTGCATTGTATCCTACAGTTTCCTGCACAGCTTCATTTGCTCATTAAATTTTATTGTTTTTGATTTTCTGAGTCGATCTCAATTCTTCGGCAAGGAACCCCAGTTCCTACATTGGTGACCCCGATTTCTTCGAACAATTTTCGTTGAAGTTACATCATGGACACGAACGCCGTCACCCTCAAACTGCCACAATTTTGGGAGCAACAACCGGCCGCGTGGTTTTTCCAGATGGAAGCCCAATTTGCAATCCGGGGAGTAGCAGCGGATTCGACCAGTTATTATTACGTGGTCTCCGCCCTCAACAGCGCCACGGCCTCACGGCTCGTCAGCCTCCTCGAGAGTCCACCGAACGATGGCAAGTACGAAGCTTTAAAAGCACGTTTACTGCAGATTTTCGGTCTGTCCTCGGAGCGCGCTCGCAGACTTATCTCCATGTCCGGCCCCGGGGACTCAAAACCCTCAGAGCTCATGAGCCAAATGCTCACGCTTTTGGGCTCGGAATCGCAATGTTTTCTGTTCCGCGAACTGTTTCTCTGTCAACTACCAGAGCCAGTACAGACAGCCTTGGCCAATTCCGCGATCACGGATTGTGCTGAACTCGCCGCGGAAGCGGATAAAATATTCACCATCTCGCAACAATCTTGTGCAGCCACGAGGCGCCCATCCCCACGAGTGAATCCGACGACGACTCCTGCAGGCTGGTGTGCATACCACGCTCGTTTCGGCACGAAGGCTAGAAATTGCCGTCCGCCCTGCAGTTTCGCACCAAAAAAAAAACCTACCTCAAACCAGCGGTTTCTGAGAAGATCAATAAGGCCTAAGGGACGCGCCGGAGTTGCGATGGCCGTCTGGTCCGCAGGGAAACTCCTATACACTGCAGACTCCCTGTCAGGGTGACGTTTTCTCTGATACTGGCTCCCAGTGCAGTATCCTACCAGCGTCGAAGCCAGATCTTCAATCCGGCGGTCAAGGTCCCCCCCTCGAGGCAGCCAATGGTGCGGCCATTCGCACGTTCGGAAAGCGTAGGGTCCAGTTGCGTTTTGGCGTCCAACGTTTTGTTTGGGAGTTCATCACGGCGAAAGTCTCACAGGCCATCCTGGGGGCAGATTTCTTCTGCGCAAATGGGTTTCTCGTCGACGTCCGACACTGCCGGCTAATCGGTGCCTCCATTTTTCACTCGGTCCCCTGCCACCGAAGCACCGCGATGTCTTGGTCAGCTGCCTGTGCAGTCCCATCTCCAAATGAGATCCCTCGTCTTCTCAGTGAGTTCCCTGAGCTCACCAGGCCCACATTTTCTTCTTCAGTCGCGAGGCACGGTGTGGCGCACCACATTACCACAACAGGATGCCCCGTTTATGCGAGAGCTCGAAGGCTGGAACCCGAAAAACTCGCGGCCGCCAAGGCGGAGTTCCATACAATGGAACGCCTGGGTATCATTCGACGTTCGAATAGTCCTTGGTCCTCGCCATTACACATTGTTCCTAAGCCGGGCGGCGGATGGCTGAGGCTACCACACCAGATCGGTACCCAATTTCTCACATTCAGGATTTTTCAGCCCACCTGGCAGGGAATTCCATCTTTTCCAAAGTAGACCTCGTCCGAGGCTATCAAGTGCCTGTGCATCCTCAGTACGTCCCCAAAACTGCCGTCATCACACCTTTCGGGCTCTTTGAGTTCCTTCGTATGCCGTTTGGGCTGAAGAATGCAGCGCAAGCCTTCCAACGTCTCATGGATTCCGTGTTGCGCGATCTGCCCTTCATCTTCGTCTACCTAGACGACATCCTTAGTGCTAGTAACAGCACGAAAGAACACATTACGCACTTGCGTACCTATTTTCTCGTCTCAGCCAACATGGCCTTATCAACCCGGCCAAGTGCCAGTTTGGGTTGCACAGCATTGATTTTCTGGGACACAATCACCTCAGAAGGCGCTGTCCCGCTGGCCACGAAGGTGGAAGCGGTCACCTCGTTCCCTCTTCCTCAGACCGTCGGGGCCCTCCAGGAATTTCTGGGAATGGTCAGTTTTTATCATCGGTTCATCCCGAAGGCGGCATTGTTGATGCAACCTTTGTACAAGGCCCTCCGAGGTAAATCAGGCAAAGACCCGATCGATTGGACACCCCAGATGGACCAGGCTTTCCTCGACACTAAGAATGCTTTGGCTGCTGCGACCATGTTGGCACATCCCCTTCCGGGCGCAACCATTGCCTTTACCACCGACGCATCTGATTATGCCATCTGGGCAGTACAGGAGCAGTGGGTCGACGGCACATGGCAACCACTGGCTTTCTTTAGCCGCCAATTGCGGAAGAACGAACGCAAGTATAGTACTTTTGATAGGGAGTTGTTGGCATTGTTTCTGGCCATCCGCCATTTTCGCTTCCTACTGGAAGGACGCCTATTCACTTACTTTTGCGATGGCCAAGACAGCGGAACCATGGTCGGCACGGCAACAACGTCATCTTACGTACATATCTGAATTTACAACCGACGTACAACATGTCTCGGGCAAAGACAACCTGGTGGCGGATTGTCTCTCCCGCGCCCAGCTCCACGCAGTACACCTGGGAGTCGACTATGTTGGTTTGGCAAAAGAACAGAAGGCAGACCCTGAAGTGCAGGCATACCGGACCGCACCTTCCAAGTGGCTGATGTCAGTTTCCAGGCCGCAGGGACCACACTCCCGTGTGACATCTCGATGGGCGTCCCACGTCCAATTGTTCCAGTCGAATGGCGCAGGAGAATTTTCGACACTATCCGCGGGTTGTCACACCCTGGTATGAGAGCGTCACAACGACTCATGGCAAAGAAACTCGTCTGGAAGGGCATGCATCTCGACGTCCGTGACTGGACCAATACTTGCATGAGTTGCCAGAAGTCCAAGATACAACGCCATGTTAAGGCCCCAGTCGCCACTTTTCCGGTTCCGGAGCGTCGATTCGACCATGTGCACGTGGACCTGGTTGGTCCTCTCCCTTCCTCTCGCGGGTACACTCACCACCTCACCGTGGTAGACCGCACCACCAGGTGGCCAGAGGCAATTCCTTTGGTTGCCACCACAGCGGCAGACGTCTCCAGAGCCTTCATCTCATCATGGGTAGCTCGGTTCGGGGTACCGGCTGACATCTCCTCCGACCGGGGGCCTCAATTTACCTCTGAGCTTTGGAACGCCGTAGCTCAAGGTTTGGGCACCAAGCTTCATCGTACCACCGCTTACCATCCACAGGCCAACGGTCTGTGTGAAAGATTCCACAGGTCCCTTAAAGCCGCACTGCGTGCTAGTCTCCGTGGGCCTAGTTGGGTGGACAGGCTCCCTTGGGTGCTGCTAGGTCTTCGCACGGCGCCGAAGGACGACCTGCATTCTTCAGCAGAGCTGGTTTACGGCCAACCACTTAGTGCCTGCCGATTTTCTTCCTCCTCACACGGAACCCTGGTCCCCAGCTCGTCAGCCACCAGGAAGCGGCTAGGAATTTCATCCCAGTGCCTACGTCGCATCATGACCTGCAGCGCTCCCATGTCCCGGTGGATCTTAAGAGCGCAGAATACGTGTTCATTCGGCCGGATGCTCGCAAAAACCCGCTCAAACCGCCTTACACAAGTCCGTTCCGCGTCATCTCGTCAGGTGACAAGTCCTTCACAGTCGACGTCGGCGGTAAGCCTGACCACATCTCCATCGACCGGTTGAAACCGGCGCATCTGGATCTGAGCGAACCAGTCGTCGCCGCTCAGCCGCCGCGTCGTGGTCGTCCACCGTCGACTGCCGGTCCAGTACAACCACAGTCATCCGCCGAGTCGCCAGTGCCCGCCTCACCAGGTCGACCACAGCCGGCCTCCTCTTCTCCGCCTGCGGCGTCATCCCAACCACCGCCAACGGCCAGTTCGTCTTCTAGCGCTCCGTTCCAGCTGCCGGGGTATCGCAGACGGTCGGACAGACTCGTCGGACCCCCTTCTCGCCTTACCTTCTCTGTTAAAAGCAATTCGGGGGGGGGCGCATGTGGCGGAACCACCAGAGGATTACGGACAATTGTATATAATTACTTTTACAGCAATGTAGTACAGCTGGGGGCTGCACCTTTAATGTATCTGTTAACTGTATTTGGGCTTCTTTCCTGTACTCCGCCTGATGACGTTATGCCGTCCGTCACGTGCTCTCTCTCAACGGCGGGAAGAACGTGATGACGTCAGAGCTCGGAACCTTTTAACAGTTGAGCTCGGAACCTGCTAGCAGTTGAGCTCGGAACCTGCTAGCAGTTGAGCTCTGAACCTTCTAGCAGTTTCCAGAGAGGCTTTCAAGCAGACCAGACCTATTTGCATTGTATCCTACAGTTTCCTGTACAGCTTCATTTGTTCATTAAATTTTATTGTTTTTGATTTTCTGAGTCGATCTCAATTCTTCGGCTAGGAACCCCAGTTCCTACATATGTTTCGATTATTTCCTTTATTTCTCTTTCTTTCCCCCCAACCCTACCCCACAGGCTCTGGATCCTGGGGGCCAGTTGAAATTTTCAGGACTGAGACCGATATTTTTGTTGGTCCAGGGGATCAAGGGATATGACGCAAAGGCAGGTAAAGTGAGTTGAGGTACAGATCAACCATGATCGCATTGAATGCCAGAACAGGCTCGAGTGGCAGAATGGCCGCCTCCTGTTCCTATGAGGCCTCAGCCTGGCACCAGATGAAGCGAGAGTCGTGGTTACGGGGCAGAGCGTGCTTTCTCTTTGCACTGTTCCCCTCCACCCCCTTTGGTAGCCATTTTCACCACAATATTAACCAGGACTACCCTCCCCCAAGTCACTTTTTGTCCTCCATGCTATTTAATTAATCTACGTTCACTGCCATATTGTAAACATAGAAACATAGAAAAATAGGAGCAGGAGTCGGCCATTCGAGCCTGCTCCACCATTCACTATGATCATGGCTGATCCTCTATCTCAATAACATATTCCCAGTATAGCCAGTAAACCAGTATCGTTAGCAGCCTTTTAGAGAAATTAAATGTTTTAAGTCAACCAAATACATATTTTAGATAATTAAAAAAAATATAATTAGGCAACTTTCAGTGTGTTTTATTCTGTCTGAGCAGTCAGTGGGCTTTAATTTATACAAAATGGAAGAATAATACCAAGTTATGCCGCCGTGCTGGACAAGACCAGCATTCGGGTAGCTTAATCCTAACTTGGGTTTGGAGCATAGACATGACGGGCCGAATGGCCTGCCGTGCTGTATGATTCCTTCACATTCCAATACATTTCTTATCCATCTCCAAGGGTTTATTTTAAACTAAACTCACATTCAAATCTCTGGCGCTAATTACAAGAAAATGCATTAATGCTGCACATTCTGAAAAATCCATACACATGCAAATCAGGAGGTGGTTCTTCACCTGAAGAGTGATCACAGAAACCCCACAGTGCAGATAGAGGCCATTTCGGCCCATCGAGCCTGCACTGACACATATCCCACCCGATCCCCGTAACCCCTACACCAACACATATCCCACCCTATCATTAAATGCAACGGGGTTCTCTATTGTGGGGGCAAAAACACAGGCATTGTTTAAGAAACAAGCGAATGCCCTAATGGGGGAACTGTAGGATGGCTCAATTGAGATGGGCTGATTGGACTTCCTCATCCACGATTGTGCTGTCGTTTTCGATTCAGAAATTACTCCAAAACCCATTCTGTTGGCAAGTAACACAAAAATATCTTCCTGAAACAGGTTTTTTGCGATTTTTTGCGAACTCTTTTCAACACGTTTAAGCGTCTTTTCCGAAGGAAAATCTAATTATTAAAAAGATAAAGCATTAGATCACAGTCATGTATTTCTACAAGGGTATGGTGCCAACTCATCTTAAACAAGTGAAACCCGCATATATTGAATCCAAATTAAACAACTTCCCAATAGAAGCAATTTTTTTCAAGTGTGAATTTGTTGCTGAGGTAATCAGCTAATCCATTGATTTGCAAGTTGAGTTATGTTCAAAGTTTATTCTTTGCCTTTTGAAGCCTATACTGCAGTCAGCTCCATTTTCTATTAAATATCAATGATTTGGACATAGACGCAAGAGAAATTCGTTGATACCAAATTAGGAGACCGAGCAAACTTGAAGAATGTAGGAATACACATCAGGTTAGTGGAGTGGGCAGATCGGTGACAGATGCAGTTTAACGCAGAGAAATGTGGACAAAGACCAGTGAAAGGAAACATAACCTAAATGGTAAGATTCTTGAGTAAAGGAACAGGTAGATCTAGGGATGTGGATAGATTGATCTTTAAAGATGAGCATGCCAGTAGAAAAGGCCATTAAAAGGTAAATGGATTTCTAGGTTTTATACATGGGGGCATTGAACATAGAAGCAAGGCTTGAGATTTTCAAGATTCTGAAAGGTTTTAAGAGGGAAATAGTGAGATTGTTTTCACACATTAATGAATCAGTAATAAGGGGGCACAGACTGAGGAAGAAGAGCAGAGGAGTTCCCCCCGGTGTCCTGACCAATATTTGTCCCTCAACCAACATCACTATTTCTGTTTGTGGGAGCTTGCTGTGCATAAATTGGCTGCCACATTTCCTACATTGCAAAAGTGACCACACTTCAAAAGTGCTTCATTGGCTGTAAAGTGATTTGGGACACCGAGGTCACACAAGGCACTATATAAATGCACATTCTTTTTAAATGGAGTGTTGGAAAAAGATTTAGCAATTAGTTATTGGTTACCAGCATCTTCTAGAATTCCCAGATCAAAATCTAACGTTTCTTGTTAAGAAGCTGTGGCTGGATATTTTGGGGGGGGGGGGGTTCTTGACTCGTATTCCCTGTGATTGTCGCTTCCCCCTGGCTTTGTCCCCATAGTAAACACCTGATTGTAACTGGATGCGATTATAATATCTATACTCACTTTCCAGTAAGTGTAGTTTGTCCATTTCCACCACTAGCACTCGATTCATTGTCCATCTCTATCACCTGAGACTCCTCGTGAGCGATGATTCCACTGAGGCAAGCACACAAATGTCACCTCAACAAAACTGACTGAAGATACATTTACAATGCTATGTGACTGAAGCATAAAAGTGACCTGTTTTTGTACTTTTAAATATCAATCCTGCTCGCTAAACACATCAGAAAATGTTTTTCTGCTAGCAGTTTTGTCTTGGATCCATGTATCCATATCCCTAGATCTCTCTCTCCCTCCCTCCCTCTGGAATCGGCAGCTCAATGTATAGCTAAATGTTTAAATAAAAAGATTATAAAATCTCAACTAAGTGCCAACAAATGTTAAACAAGTACTGAGAGAGTGGGATTTTTTTTTAATTTATTATTCTCCAGGATGTGAGAGTCACTGGCAAGGCCAGCATTTTTTGACTATCCCTAGTTGCCCTTGAGAAGGTGGTGGTGAGCCACCGCCTTCTGCTGCAGTCCGTGTGATGAGGGTACTCCCACAGTGCTGTTAGGTCAGGAGTTTCAGGATTCTGACCCAATGATGATGAAGGATCATCCCGGTGGTCGGGGAGTCCTGAACCAGGGGTCACAGTCTAAGGATAAGGGGTAAGCCATTTAGAATAGAAATTAGGAATTTCTTCACCTAGTGAGTGGTGAACCTGTGGAATTCTCTACCACAGAAGGCAGTAGAGGCCAATTCATTAAATATATTCAAGGAGTTGGATATATTTCTTAAGGCTAAAGGGATCAAGGGGTATGGGGAGAAAGCAGGGACCGGGTACTGAATTTGGATGATCAGCCGTGATCACATTGAATGGCGGAGCAGGCTCGAGGAACCGAATGGCCTACTCCTGCTCCTATCTTCTATGTTTCTATGATATATGTCCAAGTCAGGATGGTGTGTGACTTGGAGGGGAACGTGGAGGTGGTGGTGTCCCGTGCGTCTGCTGCCCTTGTTCTTCTAGGTGGTGGATGTGCTGTCAAAGAAACCTTGGTGAGTTATATAAACAAATTCCTAATGATTATTAGCAAATTTACACTATGTGGTCAGAGAGCTTGGCCACTGGACCTGATATCTGCGTGCTCGGGTGCGTTTTTCCAGCAGGGGTCACTGGATCGTGACCAGGAGCAGGAGCCCTGGGCAGCTTTCCCCTCTCCAGGAGATGGCGTTTTAGACACTCTGCACAGATCCATTGGACCCGGCCATAGCACTCGCCTCATCATCCTTACTCAACAAAATCTGCTCCGTCATACAAATTTGCAGTTTAGTGTTAAAATGAATATCTTGCAGCCAAAAAAGAAAGACTTACATTTCTATAGTGTGTTTCACAACTTCAGGATGTCCCAAAGCACTTTACAACCAATTAAGTACTTTTGAAGTGGAGTCACTGTTGTAATGTGGGAAACGCGGCAGCCAATTTGTGCACAGCAAGGCCCCAATGTGATAATGACCAGATAATTTTTTTTTTGTTATGTTGGTTGAGGGATTAATATTGACTCAGTACACTGGGGAGAACTCCCCTGCTCTTTTTCAAAATAGTGCCATGGGATCTTTTACGTCCAGCTGAGAGGGCAGATGGGACTTCGGTTTAACATCTCATCCAAAAGACAGCACCTCAGACAGTGCAGCACTCCCTCAGTAATGCACTAGGAGCATCAGCCTAGATTATGTGCTTAAGTCTCTGGAGTGGGGCTTAAACCCACGACCTTCTGACTCTGAGGCGATGGAGCTACTCACTGAGGCAGGCTGACACAAAAATAAAAGAACAGTTTGTACTTGATGGTGATGGGATTCGGGACATGGGGAGATGGAGCAGGGACCCAAGCAGTGGAAGACCATCAAAAAGTGTCATCTGCTTCTTCGTAGTAATTAATGATTCTCACTCCTGCACAACATGAACTATTATCTTGGAGAAAGTACTCGCCAGGACAGACAGTATTCGTGATGGTGCCAAAGGCTTTTCCCGTCTTCAGAGCCTGTGTTCCAATCTAATAACAATGAACAAAAGCCAAACTCTGGATATTGGAAATCTGAAATAAAAACAGAAAATGCTGGAAACACTCAGCAGGTCAGGCAGCATCTGTGGAGAGAGAGACAGAGTTAACGTTTCAGTTCGATGGCCCTTCGTCAGAGCAGGCTGATGAAAGGACATCGACCTGAATCGTTAGTAATAATGAACCTTGGCTGCAGCAAGAACATCTCCCGAGCTTGTACCCACCGTTTATAACACTGGACTTCTTCTTGTGTAAGAAGGAGTTGAGCTTTCAGATAATTGCGTTCCTGCAGCACGTCTCTCAGTTCTTGTAAGGTGAATCGTGGACGATTTGGGTCCTTCAGGTCTATGAGAAGCTGGTCTGGCCCAACGCTTTGCTGCATTTTGGTAATCAAACTTTATTCAACTGATAAAACTGCCACGTGAAAGCTCAACAGTACACAAGGACTAGACAACTCACAACAGTCCTGCACACAGCCCAACGGCTGGGTAGAGAACATACAGCAAGAAGGAGATAATCTTTTTAACGTATAAAATGTTACATCTATTGGGATAGGTGCTAACTAAAACACAGGAGTCTGAGACTGTCAGTCAGAAAACCTGATTCTGAGGCTCAACCTCATCTGGCAGTCGCAGTCAGGGTTTCTCGAGAAAACGGGTGTGCCAGGGGTTGGCCAGGTTGTCTCAAGGAGGGAGGGGAAACTCACCGGAGTAGCATCTTTACTCTGCCACTTAAGTGGATGAAGAAGATGCAGTTGTGATTTTGGTGCACATGTCTCTGTTCTGGACCATTCGACCCTCTGGGTCCCAACCATATAGCAGAATGTGGATGAAGGGCACTGACTTCAGGGGTGGGCAAGAAGTAAAATATATTTTAAAAGTATTAAAGGAGAATTAGACATTGTCTATAAATCAGAGGACACGAATTTAAGATAATTGGCAAAAGGGGAGATGAGGAGAATTTATTTTACGCAGCGAGTTGTTGTGATCTGGAATGCGCTGCCTGAAAGGGCGGTGGAAGCAGATTCAATAGTAACTTTCAAAAGGGAATTAGATAAATAACACCTTAAACATTCACTCCCTCCGCCACCAGCGTACCATGGCTGCAGTGTGTACCATCTACAAGATGCACTGCAGCACCTCCCAAACCCGCGACCTCTTCCACCTATAAGGACAAGAGCAGCAGGCGCATGGGAACACCACCACCTCCAAGTTCCCCTCCAAGTCTCACACCATCCTGACTTAGAAGTATATCGCTGATCCTTCATCGTTGCTGGGTCAAAATCCTGGAACTCCCTACCTAACAGCACTGTGGGAGTACCTTCACCACACGGTCTGCAGTGGTTCAAGAAGGCGGCTTACCACCACCTTCTCAAGGGCAACGAGGGATGGGCAATAAATGCCGGCCTTGGCAGCGACGCCCACATCCCATAAGCGAATTAAAAAAAAAGGAAAATAATTGCAGGGCTATGGGGAAAGAGCAGGGGAGTGGGACTAATTGGATAGCTCTTTCAATGATGGGCCGAATGGCCTCCTTCTGTGCTCTATGATATACAGACTAAAGTCTTGCATCTCCATCTCACTTGAGGTATCACATTTCCAAGTTTCAAAAGTATACATATAAAAAAAGGAAACTATCTATATTCTGCTGGGGTTTTGTTTTTAACCTTTTGATAACTTGGTCTGTCCCCAAGACTAGGAGCCAGGAATTTACAAGTCGCTGCCAATCTACAGAACCTCAGTCAGCATTCAGCCAATTTAGACAACTTCTCCACGGAGGAATGGCTTTAAAGGGACAGGCCAGGTTAAAGCGCCTCTGTTTCAGCAATGAAGTATCATAGCCAAGGTCCAGACCCCAGACCACCCACACGCAGTGTCATGGGGCTCAGTTAGTAATAATTGAAAAGTTTTCTTTCCATCCATACCTCTTCCTCTGAGTCACTGGCTTTATTCTGAAGTTCTCCAAGAAGTCTTTCTGCTTCTCTTTTCAGATTGTCTCGCTCAAGTTTGAGTTCTTCCACGGTCAGGTTGTATTTGTTTACCAGCGTTTCAAACATTTCTAAAACTCGGAGTGCCTTGAGCTGCAATTCAGAAATTGCACATGAACTCTGCGAGCTGCTAATTTTCATTAACTGACGACCAACAACGTATGATATATCATAGACATCTTCAACAGTGAGCGTGAATGGATCTTTATCAAAGGCTGAACTGAGGCCAGACTCCACATTTTCCATTGTTTCCCCGATCTCAGTTTACAAAGTGCAGCTCAAACAAAACCAAAGCACTGATCTGTCTGAAATATTTGCTACAATTTTTTAAAATAAATAATGAAGTCGTTTGGAAAAGCAACACTTTTTCCGCACCCAGTCACAAAACTCTTTTCACACAATCATTTGAGGGATTTTTTTTCCCTTTTCACTTCCTTATTCCTTTACTGAATGTTCACCTGACCAGTTGGGAGGGAACCTTTCTTGACTCGTTCAACTTGAGGTGTTGTGTTGATGCCGGTTGCTCGGCAGCAGCAGTTAGAGAGAAGGGGTTGGATTTCCACAGGTGGAAGCTACAGACAATAAATACACCGTTGGGCCCAAAGTGCCTTCCTGCACAACACATCTGAAGATTTCCCTTTGTTTTAGCACCCCTTCTACCCACTCAGCTGTCACACGTCAAAGGTTTTTTTTTAAATGAGAAAGTAAGTAATTCCAAGTTGTCTTATTCTGACCTGGAAATTGAAACTTACAAGCGCTCGCTAATTTGCAAACTTTCCTCTGCAAGCAGCAATTAAACACGGGTTGACCTCAGGACCCACTGACCACCTTTCCCCACATGGGGCGCTGAGCAGGGACTTTAAAGGGACAGGCCATGTTAGCAGCGAAGGATTACAAATGTGCTCCAGACCCCAAACTATCTGTGAATGTCATCAAGGGAGGGCTGCTAGAATAAAAGAATTAAAATGCTTTACCTTATCAGGAAGTTACATGGCCGTATTCCGAGTGAGGGGTTCAAATGAGGATCATAAACTATCAGAGCAAAACTTCAAGATTAGATTGGCGGCTGTGTCTTCAGCGACCAATGCCCTAAGCTCTGGAATTCCCTCCCTAAACCTCTCCTCTTTCTCCTCCTTTAAGACGCTCCTTAAAATCTCTCTCTTTGACCAAGCTTTAGGTTACCTGTCCTAATATCCCCTTATGCGGCTCGGTGTCAAATTTTGTTTTATAACGCTCCTGTGAAGCACCTTGGGACGTTTTAGTACAATGCAACTTTTTTTTTATTCCTTCATGGGATGTGGGCGTCACAGGCAAGGCCAGCATTTATTGCCCAGCCCTAGTTGCCCTTGAAAAGCCGCCTTCTTGAACCGCTGCAGTCCGTGTGGTGAAGGTACTCCCACAGTGCTGTTAGGGAGCGAGTTCCAGGATTTTGACCCAGCGACGATGAAGGATCGGCGATAAACTTCCAAGTCGGGATGGTGTGTGACTTGGTGGGGAACTTGCAGGTGATGGTGTTCCCATGCGCCTGCTGCCCTTGTCCTTCTAGGTGGAAGAGGTCACGGGTTTGGGAGGTGCTGCCAAAGAAGCCTTGGCGAGTTGCTGCAGTGCATCTTGTAGATGGTGCACACTGCAGCCACGGTGCGCCGGTGGTGGAGGGAGTGAATGTTTAAAGTGGTGGATGGGGTGCCAATCAAGCAGGCTGTCTTGGATGGTGTCGAGCTTCTTGAGTGTTGTTGGAGCTCCACTCACCCAGGCAAGTGGAGAGTATTCCATCACACTCCTGACTTGTGCCTTGTAGATGGTGGAGAGGCTTTGGGGAGTCAGGAGGTGAGACACTTGCCGCAGAATACTCAGCCTCTGACCTGCTCTTGCAGTTGTTGTTGGGGAATGGGGAGACGGTCAGCAGGGGGCAGCGCAGATCATTCTGGGCCTGCCAGCCAATGCAGGGGCGCCCCCTGCTGCACAATGAGCAGAACTGTAGTTGGCGCAGGGACTGCGCATCTCCCGGGTGTGATTTGGTGGCGCGTCTGGTTTAGGCACACAGACTCTGTGAGCCAGACATGGAGCTCATGGAAACATAGAATGGTTACAGCACGGAAGACCATTCAGCCCGCCGAGCCTGTGCCGACTCTCAGCTAGTCCCACTCCCCTGACCTTTCCCCATAGCCCTGCAAATTCTTTTCCTTCAGATACTTATCCAACTCCCCTTTGAAAGATAAGATTGAATCTGCCTCCACCACCCTTTCAGATCTTAACCACTCGCTGCGTAAAAAAGTTTTTCCTCATGTCACCTTTGGTTCTTCTGCCAATCACCTTAAATCTGTGTCCTCTGGTTCTCGACCTTTCTGCCAATGGGAACAGTTTCTCTCTATCTACTCTGTCTAGACCCCTCAAGATTTTGAACACCTCTTTCAAATTTCCTCTCAATCTTCTCTGCTCCAAGGAGAACAACACCAGCTTTTCCAGTCTATCCACGTAACTGAAGTCCCTCATTCCTGGAATCATTCTCATAAATCTTTTCTGTACCCTCTCTAAGGCCTTCACATCCTTCCTAAAGTGTGGTGCCCAGAATTGGACACAGTACTCCAGTTGAGGCCGAACCAGTGTTTTATACAGGTTCACCATAATTTCCACACTTTTGTACTCTATACCTCTATTCATGAAGCCCAGGATCCCGTAAGTCTTTTTAACTGCTTTCTCAACCTGCCCTGCCATCTTGAATGATTTGTGCACATATACCCCTAGGTCTCCCTGTTCATGCACGCCCTTTAGGATTATACCATTTAGTTTATATTGCCTCTCTTCATTCTTTCTACCAAAATGCATCACTGAACACTTTTCTGCATTAAGTTTCATCTACAATGTGTCTGCCCATTCCACCAGCCTGTTTATGTCCTCTTGAAGTCTATCACTATCCTCCTCACTGTTCACTATACTTCCAAGTTTTGTGTCATCTGCTAATTTTGAAATTGTGTCCTGTACACCCACATCCAAGTCATTAATATATATCAAGAAAAGCAGTGGTCCTAGAACCGACCCCTGGGGAACACCACTGTGTGTATACCACTGTATCAAAGCACTGGAGAGGTACCACCAACGCTGCCTCCGCAAGATCCTGCAACTCCATTGGCAGGATAGGCACACCAATGTCAGGCCAACATCCCCAACATTGAAGCTATGACCACACTCGATCAGCTCCGATGGACGGGTCACATCGTTCGCATGCCTGATACGAGACTCCCAAAACAAGTGCTCTTCTCAGAGCTCCGGCACGGCAAGAGAGCCCCAGGTGGGCAGAGGAAACGCTTCAAGGACACCCTGAAAGCCTCCTTGAAAAAGTGCAACATCCCCACTGACACCTGGGAATCTCTGGCCCAAGACTGCACAAAGCGGAGGAGAAGCACACCAGTGCCGAACACCTCGAGTCTCTTCGCCGGGAGCAAGCGGAAGCCAAGCGCAAACAGCAGAAGGAGCGCCGTCAACCCAAGCAGCCCACCCACCCGCCCCTTCAACCACCGTCTGCCCCACCTGTGACAGAGACTGTAGGTCCCGCATTGGACTCATCAGTCACCTGCAAACTCATTTTTAGTGTGGAAGCAAGTCATCCTCGGCTCCGAGGGACTGCCTAAGAGAGAGAAATACCTGAACAGCTCACCTCTACTATCCGTTTTTTAAATTTGTTTTTATGGGATGTGGGCGTCGCTGGCAATACCAGCATTTATTGCCTATCCCTAATTGCCCTTGAGAAGGTGGTGGTGAGCCGCCTTCTTTAACCGCTGCAGTCCGTGTGGTGAAGGCGCTCCCACAGTGCTGTGAGGGAGGGAGTTCCAGGAATTTGACCCAGCAACGATGAAAGATCGGCGATATACTACTAAGTCAGGTTGATGTGTGACTTGGAGGGGAACTTGGAGGTGATGATGTTCCCATGCACCTGTTGCCCTTGTCCTTCTAGGTGGAAGAGGGCGCGGGTTTGGGAGGTGCTGCCAAAGAAGCCTTGGCGAGTTGCTGCAGTGCATCTTGTAGATGGTGCACACTGCAGCCATGGTACGCCGGTGGTGGATGGAGTGAATGTTTAAGGTGGTGGATGGGGTGCCAATCAAGTGGGCTGTCTTGGATGGTGTCGAGCTTCTTGAGTGTTGTTGGAGCTGCACTCATCCAGATAAGTGGAGAGTATTCCATCACACTCCTGACTTGTGCCTTGTAGATGGTGTAAAGGCTTTGGGGAGTCAGGAGGTGAGACAGTCGCCGCAGAATACGCAGCCTCTGACCTTAGTTTCCTGTTACTTAGTTTTGTATCCATGCTGCCACTGTCCCTTTTATTCCATGGGCTTCACTTTGCTAGCAAGCCTATTATGTAGCACTTTGTCAAACATCTTTTGGAAATCCATGTACACCAGTTTAACTGCATTGCCCTCATCAACCCTCTCTGTTACCTCATCAAAAAACTCGATCAAGTTGGTTAAACACGATTTGCCTTTAACAAATCCATGCTGGCTTTGCTTAATTAATCCACACTTGTCCAAGTGACTGTTAATTTTGTCCCTGATTATTGTTTCTAAAAGCTTCCCCATTACCAAAGTTACCCTGACTGGCCTGTAGTTGCTGGGTTTATCTTTACACCCTTCTTTGAACAATGGTGAAACATTTGAAATTCTCCAGTCCTCTGGCACCACCCCTGTTTCTAAGGAGGATTAGAAGATTATGGCCAGTACCTCCGCAATTTCTTCCTTCACTTCCCTCAGTGTCCTTGGATGCATCCTATGCAGTCCTGGTGACTTATCTACTTTGAGTACAGCCAGCCTTTCTAGTACCTCCTCTTTATCAATTTTTAATCCCATCCAGTATCTCCTCTACCTCCTCCTTCACTATGTCTATGGCAGCATCTTCTTCCTCGGTGACGACTGATACAAAGTACTCATTTAGCACCTCAGCCATACCCTTTGCCTCCATGCATAGGTCTCCTTTTTGGTCCCTAATTCGCCCCACCCATCCTCTTACTACCCTTTTTCTATTTATATGCCTATAGAAGACTTTTGGATTACCTTTTAGGTTAACTGCCATTCTGTTCTCATACCCTCTCTTTGTCCCTCTTATTTTCTTTTTCACTTCTCTGAACTTTCTATATTTAGCCTGATTCTCAGCTGTATTCTCGACCTGACATCTGTCATACGCACTCTTTTTCTGCTTCATCTTACTCTCTATATCTTTTGTGATCCAGGGAGCTCTGACTTTAGTTGCCCTACCTTTCCCCCCAGTGGGAATGTACCTCAACTGTACCCGAGCTATTTCATCTTTAAAGGCAGCCCATTGTTCGATTACAGTTTTGCCAGATCGGTTCTCATCCCACTGAAATTTGCCTTCCTCCAATTAAGTATTTTTACTCTAGATTGCTCCCTGTCCTTTTCCATAGCTAATCTAAACCTTATGATGCTATGATCACTGTTCCCTAAATGTTCCCCTACTGACACTTGCTCCACTTGACCTACCTCATTCCCCAGAACCAGATCCAGCAATGCCTCCTTCCTCGTTGGGCTGGAAACGTACTGATCAAGAAAGTTCTCCTGATCACACTTCAAATATTCTTCTCCCTCTCTGCCCTTTACACTATTACTATCCAAGTCTATATTAGGATAGTTGAAGTCCCCCATTATCACTACTCTATAGTTCTTGCATCTCTCTGTAATTTCTCTGCAAATTTGCTCCTCCATATCTTTCCCACTATTTGGTGGCCTATAGAATACACCTAGTAGTGTAATGGAACCTCTATTATTTCTTAACTCTAGCCATATAGATTCTGTCCTTGACCCCTCCAGGACATCCTCCCTCTCCAGCACTGTAACATTCTCCTGAACCAATCACCTCCTATCTATTCTTCCCAATATTTTCTGAACACCTTATATCCAGGAATATTTAATACCCAATCCTGTCCTTTTTTGAGCCAGGTCTCTGTTATTGCCATGACATCATATTCCCATGTGGCTATTTGTGCCTGCAGCTCACTTACTTTATTGACTACGCTTCGTGCGTTCACATACATACACTGTAAACCCATCTTAGACCATCCTGTGTTCTCTCTTAGTTTGACCCCACCTAATACCTTACTATTTCTTACTCTAGTGCTATCTGTCTCTCCCAATCCTTTGAGCACTTTATTTCTCCTTTCTAATGCTACACCCTGGTGCCCATCCCCCTGCAAATTAGTTTAAACCCTCCCCAACAGCACTAGCAAACCCCCCCGCGAGGATATTGGCACCGGCTCTGTTGAGGTGCAACCCATCCGGCCTGTACAGGTCCCACCTCCCCCAGAACCGGCCCCAATGCCCCAGGAATCTAAAGCCCTCCCTTCTGCACCATCTCTCCAGCCATGCATTCATCTACTCTATCCTCCTATTCCTGTACTCACTAGCTCGTGGCACCAGGAGTAATCCGGAGATTACTACCTTTGAGGTCCTGCTTTTTAATCTCTTAGCTCCCTAAAATCTGCCTGCAGGACCTCATCCCTCTTTCTACCTATGTCATTGGTACCGATATGGACAATGACCTCTGGCTGTTCACCCTCCCCCCTCAGAGTGTCCTGCAGCCGTTCAGTGACATCCTTGACCCTGGCACCAGGGAGGCAACATACCATCCTGGAGCCACGTCTGTGGCCGCAGAAACGCCTGTCTGCTCCCCTAACTATCGAATCCCCTACCACTATTGCTCTCCCACTCTTCCTTCCCCCCCCCACCGTACAGCTGAGCCACCCATGGTGCCGTGGACTTGGCTCTGGCTGCACTCCCCAGAGGAACCATCCCCCTCACCAGTACTCAGAACAGAATACTGGTTGGAGAGCGAGATGCACTCTGGAGACTCCTGCACTACCTGCCTGGTCCTCCTCTTCTGTCTGGTGGTCACCCATTCCCTCTCTGCCTGCACACTCCTTAGCTGCAGGGTGACCACCTCCTGAAACATGCTATCCACGAAGCTCTCAGCCTCACGGATGCACCACAGTGACGCCAGCTGCTGCTCAAGCTCTGAAACCCAGAGCTCGAGCTCCTCCAGCTGATGACACTTCCTGCACACATGGTTGTCCAGGACACGGGAAGCGTCCTGGATTTCCCACACGGCACAGGATGCGCATTCCGCGGGACTGAGCTGCCCTGCCATGCCTTTATTTATTCGACTATTAACTAACTTTACAGAAACTTAAGACTAAGATGTACCTAATTCGAGTTATTAATATAATATATTATTAGCAGTTACTAATTAAATATAGTATTAACAGTTAGTAATTTAATGTAGTATTAACAGTTACTAATCTCCAAGCACCTGCTTTATCCCTAACCAGCTATTTAACCCCGGCCCCTAACTTAAAGAGCCCCTCTCCGACCACGCTGTTTAGCAGAAACAAACTTAAAAATTAATAAAACACTCACCAGCTACTCACCAATCAGCTCCTTCCCTTGTGCTGACGTCACTTTAGGTTTTTTACTCTGACATCACTCTTTCAAATTCTGCCTGTGTTGAGTTGCTCCGCTCTCGCGCGCTCTTTATCCCCGCTCAGCTCTCACTCCACTCTCGCTCAGGTCTGCCCCTTCTGGTCAGTATTGGACCTACCCCGGGGGAGGGGAGAGTCATCGCAGCCGACTAATTACTTTGATTCCTCGTTATGTGGGGAAGCGTGATAGCCAATTTGCACACAGCAAGCTCCCACAAATGGCAAACAAGATGAATGACCAGATCAACTAATATTTGGCGGAGTTGGTTGGGGGATGAGTGTTGGCCAAGACACCTGGAGAACTTCCAGTGCCCGGCCCAATATTCCCCCTCACCCAAACTGCACTGAAGTGGCCGCCTAGATTATGGACTGGAGAATGGTGGTGGAGCTCGAATGCATGACCTTCTGACTCAGAGGAGAGAGTTCATCCACTGACCTGAAAAGCACATGAATCGGCGCTCTAAACATAGAAACTGCAGTGAACAAAAACAATAACTTTTTATACAGCGCCTTTAACATAGTAAAACTTCCCAAGGTGCTTCACAGGAGCGATTATCAGACAACATTTGACACCGAGCCACATAAGGAGATATTAGGGCAGGTGACCAACAGGTTGGTCAAAGAGGGAGGTTTTAAGGAGCGTCTTAAAGGAGGAAAGAGAGGCGGAGAGGGTTTAGGGAGGGAATTCCAGAGCTTAGGGCCCAGGCACCTGAAGGCACAGCCGGCAATGGTGGAACGATGAAAATCGGGGACGCGCAAGAGGCCAGAATTAGGGAGGGCCGAGATCTTGGAGGGTTGTAGGGCTGAAGGATATTACAGAGATAGGGAGGGGTGAGGCCTTGGAGGGATTTGAAAACAAGGATGAGAATTTTAAAGTCGAGGCGCTGCCAGACCGGAAGCCAATGTAGATCAGCGAGCACAGGGGTGATAATTATGGAATTGTATGGTTGTAAATGGAGAGGTGTTAGTAGAGTTCAATGATGTGGATCCCTGCAAAGTTTTCAGTAACAGCGTCGAGTTCTAAAGTCCCTTGAGAGACCCTGACAACACTGGAGACCAAACGCAGATTGGGTGACCGCTGTACGGAACACCTCCGTTCAGTCTGCAAGCATGACCCTGAGCTTCCGGTCGCTTGTCACTTTAATTCTCCGCTCCACTCCCACTCTGACCTCTCCGTCCTCGGCCTCTTACACTGTTCCAACGAAGCTCAACGTAAACTCGAGGAACAGCACCTCATCTTTCGATTAGGCACTTTACAGCCTTCTGGACTCAACACTGAGTTCATCAATTTCAGATCATGTCTGCCCTTATTTTCTCAGAAGGCAGCTGTTGATGATTCTGCCATTCCCATTTACACCTCTTCTAGACCCATCTTTTGTTTCTTTACTTGTCCCATTACCATCTCCTTTTGTCATAACCTCTCCTGCCTTCCACCCGATCACAGACCTTCCCTTTTGTTCTTTCCTCCCTTTCCCCGCCCCTGCACTTGCTTAAAACCTGTTACATCTCTAACATCTTCCAGTTCTATGAAAGTTCATCGACCTGAAACATTAACTCTGTTTCTTTCTCTACAGATGCTGCCTGACCTGCTGAGCATTTCCAGCATTTTCTGTTTATATTTCAGATTTCCGGCATCCGCACTATTTTGCTTTTGTATATTGGTGACTTTTTAATTTTGATAAATCAAAAGCTGTTGAATAAAAAGGTGCTCGGTGCTGTGATGGGAATTATTTTGTTATGAATTGTTCACATTCCTTCCTTACACTCACTCCAGAAGTTAATTATCCTGCAAATCATAATCTGATGGCCTTCACTTTTGTTAGGAGTGTATTTTTGTCTCAGTATATAAACGAAAACTGCAGTCCTGTGCCTGTATTATTAACGAGTTCAAAACATGGAAGACACAAACACTTGGAGATTTACTAAGGGTTCAATGAACCAATATACTTACAACCAACACTGGGATTACATTGAATGTACAGCACAGAAACAGGCCATTTGGCCCATCAGGTCTGTGCCGGTGTTTATGCTCCGCACGAGCCTCCTCCCACCCCTCTTCATCTCACCCTATCAGTATCTCCTTCTATTCCTTTCTCCCTCGTGTACTTATCTAGCCTCCCCTTAAATGCATCTGTACTATTCGCCTCAATCACTCCCTGTGGTAGCAAGTTCCACATTCTCACCGCTCTCTGGGTAAAGAAGTTGCTCCTGAATTCCCGATTGGATTTCTTGGTGACTGTCTTATATTTACGGCCCCTAGTTTTGATCTCTCCCACAAGTGGAAACATCTTCTCTGCATCTACCCTATCAAACCCTTTCATAATTTTAAAGACCTCTTTTCTAGAGAAAAGAGCCCCAGCCTGTTCAGTCATTCCTGATAGTTATAACCTCTCACTTCTGGTTACATGAAGAGGGGTGTGAGGAGGCTCGTGTGGAGCATAAACGCCGGCATTGACCAGTTGGGCTGAATGGCCTGTTTCTGTGCTGTAGACTTGATCTAAATCATCCTTGTAAATCTTTTTTGCACCTTCTCCAATGCCTCAACATCCTTTTTATAATATGGAGACCAGAACTGTTCACAGTGCTCCAAGTGTGGTCTAACCAAGGTTCTATACAAGTTCAACATCACTTCTCTGCTTTTCAATTCTGTCCCTCTAGAAATGAAGCCCAGTAGTTTGTTTGAATTTATTATGGCCTTGTTAACATGAGATGACATCATTATGTAAGATGTCACCATGGAAGAGCACACATTACAGCCAGTTGAGCTCAACTTACTCTTTCTGATTTCTTCCCACTTGTGGCTGTGATCTCACCCCATTTATACTGTTTCTAGCTGCTGAAATCCATTGAATTATAACCCTTCATTCCATAACCCTTTAACCATTTTTGGTACCAGTCCCTATTCGTGTGTATCAAGATGTTCCAGTGCACCTAAACATTTCTCTCTCTCTGTTCTGGCATCTTCTGATCCCAAGACTTTGGAGAGGGTACAGAAGAGATTTACTAGAATGGTTCCAGGGATGAGGGATTACAGTTTATGTGGATAGACTGGAGAAGCTGGGGTAGTTTTCCTTAGAGCATGGTGTGGAGATGCCGGAGTTGGACTGGGGTGGACAAATGTAAGAAGTCACACAACACCAGGTTATAGTCCAACAGTTTTATTTGAAATCACAAGCTTTCGGAGCGCTGCTCCTTTGTCAGGTGAAGTGGAGAGATGCATAAAGACACAGCTTATATAGTCAGAGAATAATGCCAGATGTTTACAGGTAATCTTTCTAACTGCCATTTGTCGAGAGATAATCACAGCGATCAAAGGTGTGAATGGTGTCCAAACAGGTTAGTCAGGAAAACATTACATCAAAGAACAATGAGGTGGGGTAGTTCCGTTGCCTCGTCTGTTTGGCGGTGTCTCGTAGCTGGTCTGCTGTGATCGCTGTGATTATCTCTCTGCCGAGGTGTGATAAATGGCAGTTAGAAAGATTACCTGTAATCATCTGGTATTATTCTCTAACTATATAAGCTGTGTCTTTATGCATCTCTCCACTTCACCTGATGAAGGAGCAGCGCTCTGAAAGCTTGTGATTTCAAATAAAACTGTTGGACTATAACCTGGTGTTGTGTGACTTCTTACATTCCTTAGAGCAGAGAAGGCTAAGAGAAAATTTGATAAAGGTGTTTAAAATCATGAAGGGTTTAGATGGAGTAAATAAGGAGAAACTGTTTCCAATGGCTGAAGGATCAATAACCAGAGGGCACAGATTTAAGGTGATTGGCTTCTCAAGAGGTGACATGAGGAGAAATCTTTTTACGCAGCGAGTGGTTGTGATTTGGAATGCGCTGCCTGATAGGGCGGTGGATAGCGATTCAATAGTAGCCTTCAAAAGGGAATTGGATAAATACTTGAAAGAGAAAAAATTGTAGGGATATGGGGAAAGAGCGAGGTGGGTGAGACGAACTGGATTGCTCTTCGAAAGAGCCAGTGCAGTCTCGATGGGCCGAACGGCCTCCTTCTGCGCTGTCCTATTATATGATTCGATGAGACTAACAGGCTGGTGGGTTAGGAAGGCACAGAATGTATTATGTTTAGTTACAGATAACTTAATCTCCAACTGTAAACAATGTGTAACCTGGTCCAGAAAGCAGGTTGGTCTGACCTTGTACAGGCCCTGATAATTATATTTGCAGATGTTTAGGTTCCCAGCGTTTTGACGACAGAACTAATATAAAATGGAAGCAAAGTAAGTGATTCTTCCGCATAAAATGGCTTCCCTTACTATTGGTATAATCTTAATCTCCAACACTTCCCTTTCTTTGCGATTATCACAAAGTATTATTGAAGGGAAAGTGGAGCTGGCACTGTACATTTATTAACAATCAGGAGTTACCTTCCTCTCCCAATGGGAGTACAAGATTTATCCAGTGACATAGAAACATAGAAGATAGGAGCAGGAGTAGACCATTCGGCCTCTCGAGCCTGTTCCGCCATTCAATGAGATCATGGCTGATCATCCAAATTCAGTACCCTGTCCCTGCCTTCTCCCCATATCCCTTGATCCCTTTAGCCTTAAGAAATATATCTAACTCCTTCTTGAATATATTTAATGAATTGGCCTCAACTGCCTTCTGTGGTAGAGAATTCCACAGGTTCACCACTCTCTGGGTGAAGAAATTCCTCCTCATCTCTGTCCTAAATGGCTTACCCCTTATCCTTAGACTGTGACCCCTGGTTCTGGACTCCCCCACCATCAGGAACATCCTTCCTGCATCTAGTTATGGACTGGGAAGGGCTCAGGTCCAATGGCAGGTCTGTTTTACAGGAAGCAGGTGGGTTAGGTGCTCATTGCTTTGGCATTCTTTATCTTCCAAAGCATTTAGTAAATTGCAGCTTAACGGAGGTTAACTCATGCACAAACTCTCAGAGAAAGCACTGGTGTACGTTTTGCGTTCAGGTGCTGGTCCTGGGATATTATCATGGGAACAGGAGGAGGCCATTCAGTCCCTCGAGTCTGTTCCGTCCTTCAATCAGATCATGGCTGATCTGTATCTTAACTCCATTTTCCCGCCTTTGCTCCATCTCCCTTGATCCCCTTAACCAACAAAAATCGATCGATCTCAGTCGTGAAAATTGACTTTGAACCCCCAGCACCCACAGCTTTTTGGGAAAGAGTTCCATCGATCCACTGCCCTTTCTGTGAAGTGGTGCTTCCTGATTTCAGTCCTAACTGGTCCACCTCTCATTTTAAGGTTATGCCCCCTTGTTTTGGATTCCCCCACCAGAGGAAATAATTTCTCGCTATCTACCCTATCGAATCGCTTAACCATTTTAAATACCTTGATTAGATCAGCCCTCAACCGTCTAAATTCAAGGGAATACAAGCCTAATCTATACAAACTGTGCTCGTAATTTAACCCTTTTAGCCCCGGTATCATTCTGGTGAATCTGCGCTGCTCCCCCGCCGAGGCCAGTCTATCCTTCCTGAGGTGCGGGGCCCAGAACTGACACAGTTACTCCAGGTGGGGTCTGACCAGAGCTCGGTACATCTGGAGCATCCCCTCCTCCCCTTTGTATTCCAACCCTTTAAAGTTTTATTTTTTAAACTAGAGTTCATTAGGATAATTTCAGTGTGTCAATTTCAAAGGTCAGTGTTTTCTGATGCCAAAGAGATATGGGTGAGGCGGAGAGATTCACCTTCACCAGCTGGCTGGTAATCTGGTAACACCCATCACCTGTCCACTGTCAAATCTGCTCAATGGTCATTCTATTGATTAAAATGAGATGAAACCCGGGCGGATTCTACGTTGGACAGGCGACGGGCGACCGTTGGACGATGAGTGACGGGCAATGGCCAGGCGATGGGCGGATGGTGGGCAACGAGCAGGTGCTGCGAAATGGAAGGGCGTGGGGCGCTGTCACATTAGCACCAAACTAGAAGACACGATTGTAGATAAAGAAACCACAAGCTAAGCATAAGCGATGTCTTCACATAAAAAGGTTGGCAACTTTTATTGTATGAAATCCATCCAGTGCGTGTTGTACCAGCCGTGGCTCAGTGGGTAGCAGCCTCGCCTCGGAGGCAGAAGTTCACGGAATCAAGTCCCACACCAGGGATTTGAGCAGATAATCGAGGCCGACACTCAGTGCGGTACTGAGTGAGCACTGCACTCTCCGAGGTACTGTTTTTTGGATGAGATGTTAAATCGTTTGCCATCTCAGGTGGACATGAAAGATCCCAAAGCACTATTTGAAGAGGGAGGGTGGGGTTCCCCCTGGTGTCCTGAGTGTTAGAAGAGATGTAAGGCTGGAGGAAGTCACTGAGTGAGCGTGGGACAATCCACAGAAACACAACAAAGGAACATAGGGATTACTGGGCGAAAAATGACCCAGGTCCATCGAGTTCACCTTCTCCCATCCCGCTAGTCATATGATACAATGATAATAGGGTTGTTGACTAATCACAGCGATCAATCTCTATCAATAAGTCTACAACAGACTACATGAGGTGAGGAAATCCCCCAGTGGTGGAGAGCTTTGGGAACCAGAGGTCCAAAGTCACCTGTTCCTCCCGAGCTCGCTGCACTCCCCACATGTCATGGTTCAAATTACTCATAGACTGGATCCCAAAATCATTTTCTGAAAGAAATCTATAATTTGTATTTGAATTAATCAATACTAACTGCTTCCACCGTCTCCCTAAGGAACCTGTTCCATAGATTGACCACTTGCTCAATAAAGTTAAGATCAATTGAGACACGTTTTGGACTAGTTCCAATTCTGAAAATGATTACAACTGAATAATTAAACCAACTATAATAAGCATGAATAAAATAATGTAAGTTAATTGCACTTTCCATAAATACTAGTCAATCTTCCATGTCACACGAGGTATCAAGAACAAGTGTAGTCTTCAGGGGAAGTGGGGTTAGAGGTCAGGTGTAATTGGACGACGGGACAGATATAATTCAATCCCCATTTGAAAGTCATACATTTGCTGTTCTTTATCTTTATATTTCCATGATAAATTCCTATGTCCACTTTTAGAACGGAGCCTATCCATGTGAACTCGTCATACTGTATGTATTGCACCCTCCTGCCAGTAGTGGTGCTGCAGCGCCCCCACTGGTGGGAGGGTATAATTATAATGTGACATGTTTACATATGCAGTTTCCATTCTAAATGTGGGAATAGGAATTTATAATGGCAAAAAGTTGAGAGAAAATACCTGCAGATGCAAGGTTTTTATTGTAGATATACATTAGAATTCCACAGCTGAAATGATTATATTGTACTTTATTCAGCAGCCAGTCTTTAGTTAATACTTCACAATTACTTTGGCGAAACGGAAGGTATATGCAAGATGGAGCTTCCATGTAGTATCTACATTATCTACACTGTTTTAAAGAAATATTAAAGGCCCAAAATTAAAACCTAGTTTACAAAATAACAAAAAAGTGAATCTACACAGTCTATCCCACTGAAGTATACATTTAGTTTGAAATAGATTAGAAATGAATTTTCATGCTCAAAGTGTACAACAACTAAGCAGAAACCTGCTGTGCTTCCACCAGTTTTGTATTCAGTACAGATTCGGACAGAGTGAACTGATTGCAGTGTCCTAAGTTCACAATAACCAATGTGCTGATTCCACTCATGTTGAGCTGAGTGAATAGCTCAGGAGTTAAGTGGCTGGACCAGGATCGAGCCGATGACTTTGTCGCCTCCACAGAAAGCGATGCCAGTTTTAATATGAACGGTGTCAGGACCTTAATGAGAATCTGCTTTACTGCTTGAGACACCCTTCAAGGTCACTGGAAGTTTGTGCTGACGATGAGTAATTTACCCCTCAACCTCTTCTAATGAATCATTTATAGCATCAGCTGTAAAATTACAGCTAAGCGCAAATGTGCAGCTGTGCCATAATGAGGCTTTAAACTACACTGCAGTTAAATAGATGGACATGCCCTCAACTTCTACTGATTAGACTCCTTCAGCACGCACAGGTTATTTCATCCTTACTAATGGCAGTTACAGGCTCAACACGCATTTAGAATGAAAACTAGCTATGTAAACGTCATGCTGTAATGACACCCTCCTACCAGTGGTGATGCTGTAGTGCCTACACGGGCGGGAGGATGTCATTGCAGCACAAAATATTCCATTGAGTTTATTCAGTATTCCGTTTTTCCAAGTTAGGGACATGGGGAAATCCAGTGATGCAATTGTGACTTTATTGGGGAAAAACAGCTTTTATCTTATAATTTTTTTTTCAATGAACTAGTACCTCTTGCAAACCTCTGGGCGATTTTACCCACATCCATCTTAAATGGGGACTGTGACCAATCTAACTGCTGCTTTGAGTGGTAACAGGACTTAAATCTGCATCACAAGATAACTCTTAAGTATAACATGTTGCACGGCCGTGCAGAGTATATTTTATTTGGACTGTATCTGATGGCCAGGCAAGCAAGTTTCCAA
Organism: Somniosus microcephalus; assembly: GCF_052327205.1. Taxonomy (NCBI): domain Eukaryota; kingdom Metazoa; phylum Chordata; class Chondrichthyes; order Squaliformes; family Somniosidae; genus Somniosus; species Somniosus microcephalus. Next base: position 4,511,254 of record NC_141005.1, read on the forward strand.
CAGCGAACTTTATTTTTTTGCTGAAGACGGACTTTAGATTTGCAAACACTCCAAACGTGAATGTTTCTGAGCAGTCGTAACAAACTTTGGCATAATCCATTTTTGCTTTCCTCAGCCAAAGATCTGTACAGTTTTGCAGGTGGCCTGCACAACTAGTAATGTACAGTATAAGGAGAATACTGAGATGAATTTCCCTTTTTTTTGTAAAAAATTAAATAAAATGCAATATCTGTACACAGGTGAGTGTAGATATATCATGCCGAGTCGAATGATACACAACATGGAAAGGATCGTCAGAACTTTCAAACTAAAATCCTGTTCCGTTCCTTAATATCACCTGAAATTTGTAAACTTGTTCCTCAATCTCCCTGCTCCAGACTCCAATATTCTAACTGTCAGCTAGTAATACGAGACCATATACACTTGGGAAATAGACTGTATAATTCCTCAGAAAGCTCACGTTAGAATTGCCTTTTCAAGACGGTTATTAGAAGACAGCAGCGGTGTAATCTGCAGATAGATACCTTCTGGGTTTGGCGTATAACATTGCAGGTTCTACATACAAAAGAAAAGCAAATACTGTTACTATTGTGATACCGTGAGGTCATCACATTAATTTACCTTTCCAAAAATAAGGTTAGTGATTAGAATACAACATTTCACCACTCCAGGCAATCCAGCTCGAGCGCCCCATGAACAGTTGGACTTTCAATGTTAAATATGTGAGAAAAGTGTCAGTTTTCAATTATTCTCATTATTCAGTTCCAAAAAGGTAACTTTTGGGATTCTTAAACCAGTGAACGTGTCCGGGGGCTGCAGTTATAGATGTTGTAACGCTTCTTGACCTTGTTCTGTGACAATCCCTTCTGGCTCTGAAATTCCCCAAACTCCCCCGGATCCTTGCACTCGGAGGCGGTTTACTGTCCGTTTGTCCCGTGAAAATAAATTAAACCTGGACAAGACACAAAAATAAATGATGTTTATTTCACAGCAAAGTGTTATTCAAAGTCCGCATCATTTAACATCTCATACGCCATTCAAAATAAAAATGGAACCAAAAGGAACTCAACTGTAAAATAATTCAGTAGAAATCAGCATGTTTGTCACCCTTGCTTTATTTTTAAACAACTTGCGTTTCTCAGAACACTGATCGTCCGGTAATTAAAGGCTGGACTTCTCCCCAACATCCCTCACACCCCACAACCAGCATGAAAAATTTATCCAACAACAAAAATACTATACTGCAAGGGCTTTTCAAAAAAATGACAGTGTTTCCATTCAGAATCGTAGAATTTCACAGCACAGGAGGAGGCCACTCGGCCCATCGTGCCTGTGCCAGCTCTTTGAAAGATTCTCTCCAATTAGTCCCACTCCTCCGCTCTTATCCCATAGCCCTGCAAATTTTTCCTTTTCAAGTATTTATCCAATTCTGGAAGCAGATTCACTAGTAACTTTCAAAAGGAAATTGGATAAATTACTTTAAAAGGAAAAAAATTGCAGGGCTACGGGGAAAGAGTCGGGGAGTGGGACTAATTGGAGAGCTCTTTCAGCGAGCCGGCACTGCCACGATGGGCCGAAAGGCCTCCTTCTGACCGGAATGATTCTAACTACTAGCAGATCTCCCATGGAGTTGCTCAGGTGTAGTCTGGGAGTGGGGGGGCGGGGTGGCGGGGGGGGTCAGGAGCATAATTGTGACTTTTCGCTTCTAACATGGCATGTCCCTTTAAGGCTATGACTCAAATACGCCATGTGGGAATCCACGGAATTGCAGCTTCCCATAAATTGCTCAGGTCAATTACAGGTCAGTAAATTGCTTGTAAATTTCAGGCTCCAGGTCACCGATTGACTCCGATGACAATTAGCCAATCATACACTGTTTTAGAAGTACCATGTGATGCAAAATGCATTTGTCTGCTGCTAAGCTAAGCTGTGCCCCTTTAAGGACCTAGAGCCGAACTGCTGTTAAGTAAGCACAAGGTGAGGTCAGAGTTTAACTGCTGTTCAGAATGCAGGTCTAAAGCCTGAAGTTCATTCTTTTTTTAAATAACATGATGATTGATGTAGATCACTCGGGAGTTACAGAAGTTCTGGCTCCTGGGTGAAGTTACTGACTTTGGTTCTTTATACTTGTTTTTCTACAGAAATGTGTGTGATGCTTGAAGTGAGAGATGCAGGAAAGGAGAAGTGTGCCCGTCGGTTTCAGGCTGCAGATCAGAAGCACCCAGCGTTTAAAGACTGTTTTGCATCTCTAACAAACCATGGTGGGTGGAATGTGCACACATGAGCCGCTTTTATATTTTAAAGTCATTACATCATAGAATGATACAGCACAGGAGGAGGCCATTCGGCCCATCGTGCCTGCTCTTTGAAAGATTCTCTCCAATTAGTCCCACTCCCTGCTCTTACCCGGCATTTTTTTAAAACATGGTTACTGGCTCTAAACGCACTGAATTAAATTCACTCAGACACGAACACGATTGTCTACTAAATTTCACAATGCAAGTGGCTTTGGTGGTTTATTATAAACAGTTTCAAACATGTCGCTCTCTTCTCTGCTCTCAAACTGGAGGGAGCGGATATCAAAGATACAAATCCTTGACGTGTTCTTAACCTGACCCAGGCCCCCTCACAATTTAGAAACTGTTCATTCATTCTGGAAATTAATGACTCGCAGCAAATAAAACAAAAATCACTAAGAACTTCTAAATGAAAAATAAATTAATACAGACATTTTTATGAATACATTAATTCACAACTTCAGAAGTATGAAGTGAAGTATTTTGGAAGGAAGAATGAGGAGAGACAATATAAACTAAATGGTACAATTTTAAAGGGGGTGCATGATGAGAGACTTCAATTATGTGGAGAGAGTACTTTCAAAAGGGAATAGAAAAGAAAAATATTTGCAGAACTATGGGGAAGGGCAGGGGAGTGGGACTAATTGGAGAGCTCCTTCAGAGAGCTGGCACGGGTGCGATGGGCCAAATGACCTCCTTCTGTGCTGTATCATTCTATGAATTTGATAGTTACATTGGAAATGCGACAGAGCACACCCTCCGCTCCCCCCCCCATCCCCCCAAAATCTCAGCTACTAGAATGGATAGAGGGACTTGCCCATAAGGAGTACGCACACAATGACAGAAAGAACTGCTGCAGTTTTCAGTGACAGATTCAGGCAGAAGTTGCGACTGAGTGTGAGCAGAGTGTGAGTGCGAGCACAGAGTGAGTGCGAGCAGAGTGTGAGCGCGAGCAGAGTGTGAGCGCGAGCACAGAGTGAGCGTGAGCACAGAGTGAGTGTGAGCAGAGTGAGTGAGCACAGAGTGAGAGTGAGCACAGAGTGAGAGTGAGCACAGAGTGAGTGTGAGCACAGTGAGTGTGAGCAGAGTGAGTGTGAGCAGAGTGTGTGCAGAGTGAGTGTGAGCAGTGAGTGTGCACAGAGTGTGAGTGTGAGCACAGAGTGAGTGCGAGCAGTGAGTGTGAGCACAGTGAGTGTGAGCACAGTGTGAGTGTGAGCACAGAATGAGAGTGTGAGCAGAGTGTGAGTGGGAGCACAGAGTGAGTGTAAGCGTGAGCACAGAGTGAGTGTGAGCAGAGTGAGTGTGAGCAAAGAGTGAGTGTGAGCACAGAATGAGTGTGAGCAGAGTGAGTGTGAGCACAGAGTGAGTGTGAGCAGAGTGTGAGTGTGAGCAGAGTGTGAGTGTGAGCACAGAGTGAGTGTGAGCTGCCAGCTTTGTCTCACACTCCCAGCAAACACAGCATCTGCTGCGATGGGACCCAGCTACAGGATGGACTGGGAACTGGAAGCAAATTGTCAATGAAACAAAAACACTTAAGGCTCTTGCTTTACTTCTACCAATAACATCAGTTACATTCCAGGTTTGCTATTTATAAAACCAAATTTACCAATGTCTCAAATCAGATGCATTAAAAAGCGAGCACTAAAACACACAGAAAGGCGCAGGTCAAAGGTTAACACACAGAAAGGCACAGGTCAAAGGTTAACACACAGAAAGGCGCAGGTTAAAGGTTAAAACACTGAAGACAAAATGGCTGATTATGCAAACAACCACGTGCATTCATTGTTCTGATTGGCTGATTCATCAACTCTTCGATCAGCCAATCAGAATTAGATCAGTGGAGGTCAGTTTCATGCAAGAAGCTTAAAAATGGGAAGATAATAAAATAAATGATCGTACAAGGGAAACAAGTCTTCTGATTGGCTGTAATGTGGGATCATCTGGAATCAATCCAGCTGCTACCATTGGCATTATGGCAGTAAAGATCCTGGTCAGAGAGTAACAGACACACAGAATAAACAGCAGGAAACAGGTCAAACAGATGCTCATTCCAGTACAGCACAGCAAGAGATTGTGACTGAACAGTTACTGCTTCCAAAATTAGTTCCCGTACAATGACAGAAAACTCTTCTCTGCATTCGGTGCAGCGACTGCACTCCTGCAAACTACACATACAATATAGAAGGTGACGAGTGATCAGAGCCACAGGGAGAGAAGAGAATCAGTTACTTACACTGTAAAGAAATTCATACAATTGGTGAGCTTTAAGTAAAATGATGGAAGTTAATTTATTTATGCAGGAAAAAATGGAATAAATATGATTAGCAAAGGTGAAGAACATTTCACAGTCTGAAGAAAAATGGAACAGGCGCAGCTTAAACCATCCAATCATTTTTTGTGCATTATATTTAAGGAAGAGAGAGAAGTGCGCAACACTGCAGAGCACCCGGCGACAGTGCAGCACATCCTGCAACACTGCAGAGCACCCGGCGACAGTGCAGCACATCCTGCAACACTGCAGAGCACCCGGCGACAGTGCAGCACATTCTGCAACACTGCAGAGCACCCGGCGACAGTGCAGCACATCCTGCAACACTGCAGAGCACCCGGCGACAGTGCAGCACATCCTGCAACACTGCAGGACACCATGCAACATCCAAACAGACCGAGTTAGGGCAAGCAGCGAGAAATCACCTGTTTTAAACAACGAGAGCAGCTGCAACCACATCTTATCCTCAAGCACATCACTTGGGCTGAAAGAGTTTCTTGATCTAGAAAAATAGCTTTCCCATAAGCACATTAACCGCTTTTATATTTTAAAAGTCATTATATCATAGAATGATACAGCACAGGAGGAGACCATTGGGCCCATCGTGCCTGTGCCGGCTCTTTGAAAGATTCTCTCCAATTAGTCCCACTCCCTGCTCTTGCCCGGCATTTAAAAAAAAAACACGGTTACTGGCTCTAAATGCACGAACACGATTGTCTACTAAATTTCACAATGCAAGTGGCTTCGGTGGTTTATTATAAACAGTTTCAAACATGTCGCTCTCTTCTGCTCTCAAACTAGAGGGAGCGGCTATCAAAGATACAAATCCTTGACATGTTCTTAACCTGACCCAGGTCCCCTCACAATTTAGAAACTGTTCATTCATTCTGAAATTATCGACTCGCAGCGAATAAAACAAAAATCACTAAGAACTTCTAAATGAAAAAGAAATTATGAATACAGACATTTTTATGAATACATTAATTCACAACTTCAGAAGTGTGAAGTGAAGTAATTTGGAAGGAAGAATGAAAAAGATGATTTATTTATTGTGAACATTACTACTAAACATCAGCAAAAATGAAACCATGTCACTGAATGCCATGTATTTTAGGAAGGATGTCAAGGCCTTGGAGAGGGTGCAGAGGAGATTTACCAGAATGGTCCCAGAGACGACAGACTTCAGTAATGTGGAGAGACTGGAGAAGCTGGGAATGTTCTCCTGAGAGCAGAGAAGGTTATGGGGAGATTTAATAGAGGTGTTCAAAATTATTTACTCCATCAAAACCCTTTATAGGGAGAAACTGTTTGTTTCCACTGGCAGGAGGGTCGGTAACCAGAGGACACAGATTTAAGATAATTGGCAAAAAACCTAAGGGGGAGATGAGGAGAAATGTTTTTCGCAGCGAGTTGTGATCTGGAATGTTTTGCCTGAAAGGGCGGTGGAAGCAGATTCAATAATAACTTTCAAAAGGGAACTGGATAAATATTTGAAGGGGGAAAATTGCAGGGCTATGGGGAAAGAGTGGGGGAGTGGGATTAATTGGGAGAGCTCTTTCAAAGAGCCGGCACAGGCGCACGATGGGCCAAATGGCGTCCTTCTGTGCTGTAAGATTTTTAAAAATAAATCAGAAGTTACTGTTCCTGAGCACTGTGGTTCAATCTGATTAAAGTACCAATCAGGCAGCACAGTGCGAGAGTGAGTGGGATCCGAGCTGTGGGATTTGCAGAGAGCACTGGGGGTGAAATCAGGAGATGATTCATCCTGCGTCTGATGATGTGTTCCGCCTTATCAGCACTGGCGGAGGCTGGTGAGGTCACTCAAATACAGGATGTGCAAGGGCAGGGGAGCTGAAGCACTTAGCAAAAATAATTTTAACCGTTTCCTGGGCTAATGGTGTAATATTGAACCACAGACACCACGAGGTCCCAACTTCAATCCTTGCTGCGGGTGGAGTTAAAATAATGAACTAGCAAACTTGCATTTCTATAGCGCCTTTCACGACCTTGGAACATCCCGAAGCACTTTACAGCCAATGAAGTACTTTTTGAAGAGGAGTCACTGTTGTAATGTAGGAAATGCAGCAGATAATTTGCACACAGCAAGCTCCCACAAACAGCAATGTGATAATGACCAGATAATCTGTTTTTAAGTGATGTTGGTTGAGGGATAAATATTGGCCCAGGACACTGGGGAGAACTCCCCTGCTCTTCTTCGAAATAGTGCTGTGGGATCTTTTACGTCCGCCGGAGAGAGCAGACGGGGCCTCGGTTTAACATCTCATCCGGAAGACAGCACCTCTGACAGTGCAGCACTCCCTCAGCACTGCAGTGGAGTGTCAGCCTAGATTTTATGCTCAAGACTCTGGAGTAGGACTTGAACCCACAACCTCCTGACTCAGAGGCAAGAGTGCTGCCCCAGCCAGGACCCTACAACCTACTGGCCTCCAGTGTTGGTGTTTCCTCCTGAACGATGACTCCAACCAGAACGTACGCATGAACGTAGATTGAGAACTGGATCGGACTAGGCTGCGAAGCTTTCCGTGGTCACATAGCCTGCTGATAGTGGTCACTCAGGTGAGGTACCAGAGTTCTGCCAGTGCCCATGGAACTTCAACCCAGAAAATCGGTGATAAGAGCAAGTAAAATAAAAAGGTAATCTCTCAGCATCATCCTCGAGTAACTCTCATTCATCACTTGCAGTCCCCAGAAATAATAAACACAAACTATCGGAGCCCGGTCAAGAACATCGCTGCAGGAACTAGTGCTGCGCAGCACACTGTACCCTAACAATACTCCAGCTACCTGCAGCTGAACAGAGTGTGAAACATGGAGTGCGATGGGAATAAAAAGCTCACTGTTACATGTATAATGATGTCGATGGGGGAGTGAAGCCAGTGTTCTGGGTGTCCGTGTGACCACTATGGTTCCAGGATCTTTTTGTTCCAAACTTCTTACATAACAATGATTCAGAAAGTAATGAAATAGACCCACCAGAGCTAATGCACGGCATAATATTCATCCTCGTTTTCCAATCCCTCCATGGCCTCGCCCCTCCCCATCTCTATAACCTCCTCCAGCCCTACACCCCTCCGAGATATCTGCGCTCCTCCAATTCTGGCCTCTATTACCATCGCTCCACCATTGCCGGCCGTGCCTTCAGCTGCCTGGACCCTAAGTTTTGTAATTCCCCCCGCTAACCCGCTCCCCCTCTCTCACCTCCCTTTCTTCATTAAAAAAGTTATCTACTCATTATCACATTGCTGTTTGTAGGAACTTGTTGGGTGCAAATTAACTGCCCCATTTCCTACATTACAGTGACTTCACTTCAAAAGAAACCTCATTGACTGTAAAGCACTTTGGGACGCCCGGTGGACATGAAAGGCGCTATATAAATGCAAGTCTTTCTTTCAAGACGCTCCTTAAAACTTACCTCTTTGACCATGTTTTTGGTCACTTGTCCGAATATCCTCCTTAAGTGGCTCAGTGTCACGTTCGGTTTGATAATCGCTCCTGTGAAGCGGCTCAGGATGTTTTCCTGCACTGAAGGCGCTATATAAATGCAAGTTGTTGTTGCTGAATCAGACAGTATGGTGTTAATGAGTGGAACCAGAGCATTGGGCTCACAAGTTTGACTTGCCAGGCCATTCTCACTGGTTAGGCCTCAGCTGGAGTATTGTGCCAATTCTGGGCATCACACTTTAAGAAGGATGTCAAGACCTCGGAGAGGGTGCAGAGGAGATTTACGAGAATGGTCCCAGGAATGAGAGATTTCAATTACATAGACTAGAGAATCTAGGATTGTTCTCCTTAGAGCAGAGATGGTTAAGAGGCGGTTTAATAAAGGTGATCAAAATCATGAGGGGTTTTGATAGAGTAAATAAGGAGAAACTGTTTCCAGTGGCAGGAGGGTCGGTAACCAGAGGACACGGATTTAAGATAATTGGCAAAAAAAAAGGCGAGATGAGGAGATTTTTTTTTTTTTTTTAATGCAGCGAGTTGTTGTGATCTGGAATGCGCTGTCTGAAAAGGGCGGAGGAAGCAGATTCAATAGTAACTTTCAAAAGGGAATTGGATAAATACTTGAAAAGGAGAAATTTGCAGGGCTGTGGGGAAAGAGCCGGGTAGTGGGACTAATTGGAGAGCTCTACCAAAGAACCGGCACAGGCACGATGGGCCGAATGGCCTCCTTCTGTGCTCTAAGAATCTATGATTCTATAGGAACAGGTGAATAATTTGTTCCAGTTATAATCAGAGGATGGGGAATTTCTCCGGGGAGCTCTGCCTCTAACTGGAAAGGCACATGGAGGTCATAGAGTCATAGAGTTTTACAGCACAGAAAGAGGCCCTTCGGCCCATCGTGTCTGCGCCGCCCATCCCTGTCCAGTCTAATCCCATTTTCCAGCATTTGGTCCATAGCCTTGTATGCAATGGCATTTCAAGTGCTCATCCAAATGCTTCTTGAATGTTGTGAGGGTTCCTGCCTCTACCACCCTTTTAGGCATTGAGTTCCACATTCCAACCACCCTCTGGGTGAAAAAGTTCCTCCTCAAATCCCCTCTAAATCTCCTGCCCCTTACCCTGAATCTATGCCCCCTTGTTATTGACCCCCCTACTAAGGGGAAAAGTTCCTCTTTATCTACCCTATCTATGCCCCTCATCATTTTGTACACCTCAATCAGGTCCCCCCTCAGCCTTCTTTGCTCCAAGGAAAACAACCCCAGCCTGTTTAGTCTTTCTTCATAGCTGAGGCGCTCCATCCCAGGTAACATCCTGGTGAATCTTCTCTGCACCCTCTCCAAAGCAATCACATCCTTCCTATAGTGAGGCGACCAGAACTGCACACAGTACTCCAGCTGTGGCCTCACCAGCGTTTTGTACAGCTCCATCATAACCTCCCTGCTCTTATATTCTATGCCTCGGCTAATGAAGGCAAGTATCCCATATGCCTTTTTAACCACCTTATCTACCTGTTCCGCTGCCTTCAGGGATCTATGCACATGTACACCAAGGTCCCTCTGAACTTCCTAGGGTCCTACCACTCATTGTCATAGAGTCATAGAGTAATACAGCACGGATAGAGGCCCTTCGGCCCATCGTGTCCGCGCCGGCCATCAAGCCCTGTCTAATCTAATCCCATAGTCCAGCATTTGGCCCGTAGCCTTGTATGCTATGGCATTTCAAGTGCTCATCCAAATGCTTCTTCAATGTTGTGAGGGTTTCTGCCTCCACAACCCTTTCAGGCAGTGAGTTCCAGACTCCAACCACCCTCTGGGTGAAAAAGTTCTTTCTCAAATCCCCTCTAAACCTCCCGCCCTTTACCTTGAATCTATGCCCCCTAGTTATTGACCCCTCTACTAAGGGAAAAAGCCCCTCAGCATCCATCCTATCTATGCCCCTCATAATTTTGTACACCTCAATCATGTCCCCCCTCAGCCTCCTCTGCTCCAAGGAAAACAAACCCAATCTGCCCAGTCTCTCTTCATAGCTGAAGCGCTCCAGCCCTGGTAACATCCTGGTGAACCTCCTCTGCACCCTCTCTAACACGATCACATCCTTCCTGTAGTGTGGCGACCAGAACTGCACACAGTATTCCAGCTGTGGCCTAACCAGTGTTTTATACAGCTCCATCATAACCTCCTTGCTCTTATATTCAATGCCTCGGCTAATGAAGGCAAGTATCCCATATGCCTTTTTTACCACCTTATCCACCTGTTCCGCCGCCTTCAGGGATCTGTGTACTTGCACACCCAGATCCCTCTGACCCTCCGTCTTGCCTAGGGTCTTTCCATTCATTGTGTATTCCCTTGCCTTGTTAGTCCCCCCAAAAGTGCATCACCTCGCACTTTTCAGGGTTAAAATTCCATTTGCCACTTTTCCGCCCATCTGACCAACCCGTTTGTATCGTCCTGTAGCCTGAGGCTTTCCTCCTCGCAATTTACCACCCCACCAATTTTCGTGTCATCTGCGAACTTACTGATCATACCTTTTACATTCTCATCCAAGTCATTTATGTAGATCACAAACAACAAGGGACCCAGCACCGATCCCTGAGGTACCCCACTGGACACAGGCTTCCAGTCACAAAAGCAACCTTCGACCATCACCCTCTGCCTCCTGCCACTCAGCCAGTTTAGGATCCAACGCGCCAAGGCACCCTGGATCCCATGGGCTCTTACCTTCTTGACCAGTCTCCTATGCGGGACTTTGTCAAAAGCTTTACTGAAGTCCATGTAAACCACATCCACAGCATTTCCCTCATCCACCCCCCTAGTCACCCCCTCAAAAAATTCAATCAGATTTGTCAGACATGATTTACCCTTGACAAAGCTATGCTGACTATCCCCGATTAATCCTTGCCTCTCCAAGTGGAGACTAATTTTGTCCCTCAGAATTTTTTCCAATAATTTCCCTACCACAGATGTTAGGCTCACTGGCCTGTAATTCCCTGGTTTATCCCTGCTACCCTTCTTGTATAATGGTACTACATTAGCTGTTCTCCAGTCCTCTGGTACATTCCCTGTGGCCAGAGAGGTTCTGAAAATTTGTGTCAGAGCCCCTGCAATCTCCTCCTTTGCCTCCCACAGCAGCCTGGGATACATCTCGTCCGGGCCTGGGGATTTATCCACTTTTTGGCCTGCTAAAACCGCTAGCACCTCCTCCCTCTCGATGCTAATATGTTCAAGTATGTCACAGTCTGATGCGCTATCAATTACTCATAAAAGACTGAGAGTTAAGAGAGTAACTAAAGGCTTTTATTAACAAAAGAATGAAGGTCTGCCTCGAGTGGTCGACCGGTCCAGAAATACAAAGGGCTGGGGAGCAGTCACCTTTATACTAGGACTTGTGGGAGGAGTCAGCCGAGGCATGTACACAGTGGAATACAAACAGTGGTTTACCACATTCACCCCTTGTTTAAAATTGAGTCCGGCGGGGTGAAGTGTATTAAAAGTTAGTGTATTGGAGTCTCTCCGGAGGTCTTGTCTGCCGCTGTGATCGGCATGGCGACGGCAGGGGTAGTGGAGCTTCCGGCGTCGAGTCCTGCGTGGGCTGTGGCACAGGCGTGTCGTCCTCGTAGATGTCAAGCGGGTCGCGGGGCCCAGGCCTGCCGTCTGCTGGGGCTGGATATCGGATCGTGGGGGGGCAGGGGGGGGGCTGGTGGTAGTGAGTAGTGGGTTACTGCGGCCCCCGAGGGTGCAAGGTCTCTTATGGAGACTGTGTCCTCCCGCCCGTCCGGGTATGCAATGTAAGCATACTGGGGGTTGGCGTGGAGGAGGTCGACCCTCTCGACCAGGGGGTCCGTTTTATGGGTCCTCACGTGCCTTCTCAGTAGGACCGGCCCTGGGGACGTCAGCCATGGCGGTAGCGATGTCCCCGATGTGGACTTCCTTGGGAAGACAAACATTTTCTCATGAGGGGTGGCGTTAGTGGCAGTGCAGAGCAGTGACCGAATAGAGTGGAGCGCATCGGGGAGCACATCCTGCCAGCGGGAGGTTGGAAGGCCCCTAGACTTTAAGGCTAGCAGGGCGGCCTTCCAAACTGTCGCATTTTCTCTTTCCACCTGTCCGTTCCCCCGGGGGTTGTAACTGGTGGTCCTGCTTGTGGCAATACCCCTAGTTAGCAGGTACTGACGGAGTTCGTCGCTCATAAACGATGAGCCCCGGTCGCTATGGATATAGCTGGGGAAACCGAACAGGGTGAAGAGGTCGTTCAGACATTTAATGACCGTGGCACTGGTCATGTCCGGGCAGGGGATGGCGAACGGGAGTACTCATCAATAATATTGAGGAAGTACACATTGCGGTCGGAGGAGGGGAGAGGCCCTTTAAAATCAACGCTCAGGCGCTCGAAGGGGCGAGTGGCTTTTATCAGGTGGGCCCTGTCTGGTCTATAAAAGTGCGGTTTGCACTCAGCGCAGACTTGGCAGTTCCTGGTCATGGTCCTGACCTCCTCAATAGAGTAAGGCAGGTTGCGGGCCTTGATGAAGTGGAAGAACCTGGTGACCCCCGGGTGGCAGAGGTCATTGTGGAGGGCCCGCAGTCTATCGATCTGCGCGCTGGCACAGGTGCCACGCGATAGCGCATCCGGGGGTTCATTGAGCTTCCCGGGCCGGTACAAGATCTCGTAATTGTAGGTGGAAAGTTCGATTCTCCACCTCAAGATCTTGTCATTTTTGATTTTGCCCCTCTGCTTGTTGTTAAACATGAAAGCAACTGAACGTTGGTCAGTGAGCAGGGTAAATCGTTTTCCGGCCAGGTAGTGCCTCCAATGACGCACAGCCTCCACAATCGCCTGGGCCTCCTTCTCAACAGCGGAGTGTCTGGTCTCCGGGCCTTGGAGGGTTCGTGAAAAGGCGGCCACGGGTCTCCCCGCCTGATTGAGGGTAGCGGCCAGGGCAAAGTCGGACGCGTCGCTTTCCACCTGGAAGGGGATGGATTCGTCCACTGCGTGCATGGTGGCTTTGGCAATGTCTTCCTTGATACGGTGGAAGGCTAAGCGGGCCTCTGCCGTCAAGGGAAAAGAGGTGGACTTGATCAGCGGATGGGCCTTGTCCGCATAGTAGGGGACCCACTGGGCATAATAGGAGAAAAACCCTAGGCACCTCTTCAGGGCCTTGAGGCAGTGGGGCAGTGGGAGTTCCATAAGGGGACGCATCCGGTCGGGGCCGATGACTCCGTGTTCCACAACACAGCCAAGGATGGCGAGGCGGTTTGTGCGGAATATGCACTTCTCCTTGTTATATGTCAGGTTCAGGAGTTGGGCGGTGCGGAGGAATTTTTCGAGGTTTGCGTCATGGTCCTGCAAGTCACGGCCGCAGATGGTCACATTGTCCAGATATGGGAAAGTGGCCTGCAACGCATTTTGATCTACCATCCGGTCCATCTCCCTTTGGAAGACGGAGACCCCGTTGGTGACGCCAAAGGGAACCCTAAGGAAGTGGTAGAGGCGGCCGTTTGCCTCAAAGGCAGTATACTGGCGGTCCTCAGGGCGGATAGGGAGCTGGTGGTATGCTGATTTCAGGTCAATGGTCGAGAAGACGCGGTACTGCGCGATCTGGTTGACCAGATCAGCTATGCGGGGGAGTGGGTAGGCGTCCAGCAGGGTGTAGCGATTTATTGTCTGGCTGTAGTCGATGACCAGGCGCTGCTTCTCGCCGGTCTTAACGACCACAACCTGGGCTCGCCAGGGGCTGGTGCTGCCCTCAATAATCCCTTCCTTCAGGAGCCGCTCCACTTCGGTTTTAATGAAAACCCTGTCCCCGGCACTGTATCGCCTGCTCTTTGTGGCGATGGGCTTACAGTCGGGGGTGAGGTTAGCAAACAGTGGCGGGGGGGGGGGGGGGGGGGGTGACTCTGAGTGTGGAGAGGTTGCACCTGGTGCGCGGCGGGCAATTTGGGAGCTGCTGGCTGCGGACTGTGAGTGGGGGTAGTGGTCCACCGTACGCCATCGTAACACTTTTAAGGTGGCACTGAAAATCTAACCCCAGCAGGACGGCAGCGCAGAGGTCAGGCAGGACCAGAAGTTTAAAATGATCGTACACGGTCCCGTCTACTACGAGTGTCACTACGCAGTAGCCGCCGATGTCCGCCAACTGGGACTCGGAGGCCATAGAAATCCGCTGGTGCGCAGGCAGGACTGGGAGAGAGCAACGCCGCACCGTGTCGGGGTGGATGAAGCTCTCAGTGCTCCCAGAGTCAAAAAGGCAGATTGTATCGTGGCCATTTACCTTAATGTCCATTGTGGAACTGGCCAGCTGGTGCGGTCTCGCTTGGTCCAGTGTAACGGATGCCAGCGTAGGGGTCGGTGTGTCGCTGCGGGTATCAGATGAGGCGGTGTTGGGGGCCTGCTGCATTCCGGCTGTCGTCCAAGATGGCGGCGTCCATGATCCCCATGTGGCTGGAGGCGTCCAAAATGGCTGCTGTACCGGTGGTTCGCACATGGCCGGGGAGGCCCAAGATGGCGGCCCGCATGCGGCGCTGCTGGGGTTCGGGGTGGCTTTGGCCCTGCAGACGTTAGCGTAGTGTCCCTTCTTCCCGCAGCCCGAGCAGATCGTGTTTTTCGCCGGGCAGCGCGCTCTGGGGTGTTTTGCCTGGCCACAGAAGTAGCATTTCTGGCCTTGGGGCACTGCTGTCTGGCCTTGGGACACTGCTGCGGTAGTTGGGCCGTTGCTGGGGTGGCACGGCGCTATGAGGCGGTCCTACCGTGTCCCAGGCTGTCATTCCCCGCGGCGTCCACGGTGCAGAGGAGTAGGCATCCATAGGCTGCATCCAGTGATAGTGCGAGTTCAGAGGCCTTGTTGAGGTCGAGGTCACTCTGCTCCAACAGTCGCTGTCGGGTGTAGTGTCCGTGTGTAGATAAAGACACTGAAGACAGGAGTTGGTTCATAGGTATTTACTAAGCAAGTCTGGGGGGGGGGGGGGGGGGGGGGGCGTTCTAAAGGATATACACAATACACAGGCTTATATAGCCCAAGTGGCAATTACCAGCATTACGCACACCTGGGGCTCTTAAAGGCACATACACCACAATTCCTCCCCTTCTAGCTAACTAGTACATCATATTTTAAGTAATTATTAATTACATGTTATATGCAAAAATAATATACATTGCTGTATTAATTAATTATAAGTTAGTCTCTCAGGAGGCTTCCTGACTCGGTCCGGATAACGCCTCGGGGGTGTAGTAGTTTCTGGTGGTGTAGTAGGTTCTTCTGGCAAGGCTGATTCGGCTTGAAGGCCAGTGTCGGGTTCATCGGGTTCCAGTATCACCGGATCGGAGGTAGATATGGGTATCTCTACTTCATCGTTAGATGTATAGCGTGGTGGTGTAGGTTGTCCCTTTTCGGATGACTTGATGATTTGGTCAGCATGGCGCCTTATTATGCTTTCTCCGATGTCCACGGTATACATCAGTGGTCCTAGTCGTGTGCAGATAGTTCCAGGCTGCCATTTCTCGGTACGGTAGTCCCGGGCCAAAACCAGTTGGCCTATCTGGAAGGCCCTAGTTGGCCTTTCATTCATGCCCTGAAACTGCCGGTTCTCCACGTCCCTTCGGATGTTGGGCTTGACCAAATCCAGCCGGCATCTTAGGTTTCTATTGTAGAACATCATGGCGGGAGTTTGGTTTGTAACCATATGTGTTGCATTCCTATATGCAAATAAGTTATCCACCTTGTGCTGAAGTTTTATGTCTTCATTACCCATGGCCTTTATGGCCTTCTTGAAGGTCTGGACAAACCTTTCAGCCAATCCATTGGTGGCGGGATGGTATGGGGCGGACGTGTAGTGCTTTACCCCATTGTTCTTTAAGAACTTTCTGAATTCTTCGGACACAAATTGCGGTCCATTATCAGAACATATCTGTTCCGGCAGCCCATTCCTGGCAAATATGGTCCTTAATACTGTGATGGTTTTTTCCGTGGTGGTGGAGGACATCTTTATTACCTCCGGCCACTTGGAGTGTGCATCAACTGCGATTAAGAACATTGAGTCCATAAATGGACCAGCAAAGTCGATGTGCACCCTTTGCCAGGGAGATGAGGGCCACTCCCATGGATGTAGAGGGGCCTGTGGCGGAGCATTTTGGACCTTCTGGCATCCTAGGCAGCTCTTGGTCATGTCTTCGATGTCTCCATCGATACCTGGCCACCATACAAACGCCCTAGCTAGGTTCTTCATTTTCACTCCACCCAGATGCCCCTCGTGAAGCTCCTTTAGCACTTTATCCTGGAGTTTGGGTGGAATCACCACTCTGGATCCACACATCAAGGTTCCTCGGCACACTGACAGCTGTTCTCTTCTTTGCGAGAATGCTGGCAACAGTGGTTCGCCATGTGCTGGCCATCCCTTCATTGTTAAATCGTAGACCCGTGAGAGAGTAGGGTCATTTCTGGTCTCCCTTTCAATGGCAGAATTTGTCACCGGTAGACATTCCACTATGGTGGAGTGGAATATCTCTACTGGGTCTACTGTAGGTGCCTCTTCTATCGTTGGCAACGGCAGGCGTGATAAACCGTCAGCATTCCCATGCTGTTTTGACCCTTTGTATTCAATGTTGTATTGGTGTGCCCCTAGAAAAAGGGACCACCTCTGTAGTCTTTGTGCCGTCATAATGGGGACACCTTTCTTAGGGTTGAATATGGAGATGAGGGGTTGATGGTCAGTCAGCAAGGTAAATTTTTGTCCGTGTAGGTAATGGTTGAATTTCTTCACTCCCCATACCAGGCTGAGTGCTTCCCTGTCTATCTGGGAATAGTTACGCTCAGCTGAGTTCAATGAGCGTGACGCAAAAGCTATCGGCCGTTCCGAGCCATCAGGGAATCTATGGGACAATACCGCTCCTATGCCGTAAGGGGATGCATCGCACGCCAGTCTGATTGTTAGTGATGGGTTGTAATGAACCAAAACTTTCTCGGATGTGATTAAGTCTTTACATTTATGGAAGGCACGTTTACAGTCTTCGTTCCATTTCCAAATCACTCCTGTGTGTAGAAGATCATTAAGAGGGTGTAGAATAGTTGATAAGTTCGGTAAAAATTTATGATAGTAATTTATTAATCCCAGGAATGACCTCAATTGTGAAACATTTTCAGGTGCTGGGGCTTTTATAACTGCTTCAATTTTTTCAGGTGACTTATGCAACCCTTCCTTATTAATTATGTGGCCACAATATGATATCTGATTTTGGAAAAATTCGCACTTGGAGCGATTTGCTCGTAGGCCCCGTTCTTTCAGCCTAGTGAGCACCTGCTCCAAATTGGCAAGGTTGCGTAACAGCTTGTATGTTTCTGCGCCCATTAGATCCAGAAGCACTGAAGCTTTTTTTTCATCTTCTATTCCATTTGCGGTGCAAAACACCTCCACTCTTTCTACATATGTGGTCCAATCCTCTATCTTGTTATCAAAAACATCAATATTGCCAAAGTTAGGCTCTGTTTCGTTATCAAAAGCATCAATATTGCCAGACTTAGGCATTTCAAAAAAAGATATGGCGCTTCCCGCGCTTTTTTTTTCTCTCTGTAGCAACGATATGGCGCTTCCTGCGCTTTCCCGCCGCTGCTACCGATAACAACGCTGTTTTACTGTGGTTTCCGTTTATTCACTGTTGGAGACTCGTTCCCGACGGAGGTCTAAACGCTGACCTGCTTGCCGCGCCGGCCGTCTCCCGAGTGCACCCTCCCAGTCCGTTATTGCTTGCCTCCGATTTCGCTGCCTGTCTCAGCTGTAGAGCCTGCCGCTGGAGCCCCAGCCTGACGCCCAGGAATGATTAGCGCAGTACCTGCCACCAGCTTGGCCAGCTGGTGAAACCACAGTTTCTATTACTTCTTTGAGTCTTCTGGACGCTGGAGGAATCGATGTCCTTGAGGTGCTGCCGAATTGCAGGTAAGTCCGTTTCCACTTCGTCGCCACTGTAGTGTCCGTGTGTAGATAAAGACACTGAAGACAGGAGTTGGTTCATAGGTATTTACTAAGCAAGTCTGGGGGGGGGGGGGGGGTTCTAAAGGATATACACAATACACAGGCTTATATAGCCCAAGTGGCAATTACCGGCATTACGCACACCTGGGGCTCTTAAAGGCACATACACCACAATTGCTCTTAAAGGCACATACACCACATCGGGTGTAATTGGATCTGTGGCCCGCTACAAAAGCGTCCCGGATAAGTTCCTCTGTGTACACGGCGGCCTTTACATCCTTACAACCACAGGCCCGACCAAGCACAGACAGTGCCTGAAGGTATTCCACGGTCGATTCCCCAGGTTGTTGTTTACGACTCCCCAGAAGGTGCCTGGCATACACTTCGTTCACTGGGCGCGTGTACTGGTCCTTGAGGAGCTTGATAGCGTCCGCGTACGAGGTCGCGTCTTGGATGACCGAGTACACTCGGTGGTTCACTTTGGAGGTCAGGACATCCAGTTTGTCCTCGTCCGATTTGATTGCTGCGGAGGCGGTCAGGAATTTTTCGAAACACTTAAGCCAGTGAGTAAACTTGGTGGATGAGTCCGCCTCCCGATGATCGAAGTCCAGGCATGCTGGTGTGAGGATCTTCTCCATTATAAAAATTTTGTTACTAAAATTGATGCGCTATCAATTACTCATAAAAGACTGAGAGTTAAGAGAGTAACTAAAGGCTTTTATTAACAAAAGAATGAAGGTCTGCCTCGAGTGGTCGACCGGTCTAGAAATACAAAGGGCTGGGGAGCAGTCACCTTTATACTAGGACTTGTGGGAGGAGTCAGCCGAGGCATGTCCAGGCATGTACACAGTGGAATACAAACAGTGGTTTACCACACAGTCCCCTTGCCCGATTTCTAAGTCTGCATCGTCTTTCTCCATAGTGAACACAGATGCAAAAAATTCATTTAAAACCCCGCCTACATCATCTGGCTCTACACACAGATTGCCACTTTGGTCCCTAATGGGCCCTACCCTTTCCCTGGTTATCCTCTTGCCCTTAATATACTTATAAAACATCTTAGGATTTTCCTTTATTTTGCTCGCCAGTGTTATTTCATGGCCCCTCCTCGCCCTCCTAATTTCTTTTTTTAAGTATGCCCCTGCACTTTTTATACTCCTCTAGGGCTTCTTCCGTCTTTAGTCTTTTGTAACTGCCAAAAGCCCCCCTTTTATTTCTAATGCATTTTTGTATATCCCTTGTCATCCAAGGTTCCCTTTGCTTGTTGGTCCCACCCTTGACCTTTACAGGAACATGTTGGCGTTGTACTCTCTCTATTTCCCTTCTGAAAGTCTCCCACTGTTTTGATGTGGATTTTCCTATAAGTAGCTGCTCCCAGTCCACTTTGGCCAGATCCTGCCTTATCATATTAAAATCGGCCTTCCCCCAATTTAGAACCCTTATTTCCGGGCCGTCTTTGTCTTTTTCCATGACCACCTTAAATCTCACCGAATTATGGTCAGTCGCCAAAATGCTCTCCTACTGATACTTCCACCACTTGCCCGGCTACATTCCCCAGAATTAGGTCCAGTACCGCCCCCTCTCTTGTAGGACTTTCTACATGTTGGCTCAAAAAGCTCTCCTGGATGCACTTTAAGAATTCTGCACCCTCTAAGCCTTTCACACTCTGACTATCCCAATTTATATTGGGGAAGTTGAAATCCCCCACTATTATTACCCTATTATTTTCACACTTCTCTGAGATTTGCCTACATATCTGTTCCTCTATCTCCCCCTGACTGTTTGGGGGCCTATAGTACACACCCAGCAAAGTGCTTGCCCCCTTTTTGTTTTTAAGTTCTACCCATATGGCCTCATTAGAGGAACCCGCTAATATATCATCCCTCCTTACAGCAGTAATTGACTCCTTAATTAATATTGCAACACCCCCTCCCCTTTTACACCCCCCTCTGTCTCGCCTGAAGATTCTATACCCCGGAATATTGAGCTGCCAGTCCTGACCCTCCCTCAACCATGTCTCCGTGATAGCAACAATATCGTACTCCCATGTGTTCAACAACAACTTCAGTTCATCCACCTTATTTGCAAGACTCCTTGCATTAAAATAAATGCCTTCCAGCCCTGCCATATTCCCTTTTGCCTTCACATATTTGCTCTGCCTTCCCAGCTGACTTGTTTTTTCCTCTGTATTTGGCTGTAAATCACCCCCTATTATAGCTGAACTCTGTACCCCATCCCCCTGCCAAGTTAGTTTAAACCCCCCCCCAGCAGTGCTAGCAAACGTCCCCGCAAGGTATATGTGACAATGCTCCCTGTAGAATTCAGCAGCTCAGGCAAGACTTTTCTGTCTTCTTCTGGCTGAAGGTGATCAGGGAGAGTTACAAAAAAGGTCCACCCGAACTAAATGGACTTCAGTAAGGCTTTTGACAAAGTCCCGCATGGGAGACTGGTCAAGAAGGTAAGAGCCCATGGGATCCAGGGCAATTTGGCACATTGGATCCAAAATTGGCTTAGTGGCAGGAGGCAGAGGGTGATGGTCGAAGGTTGTTTTTGTGACTGGAAGCCTGTGTCCAGTGGTGTACCGCAGGGATTGGTGCTGGGTCCTTTGCTGTTTGTAGTGTACATTCATGATTTAGATATGAATGTAGGAGGTATGATCAGTAAGTTCGCAGATGACACGAAAATTGGTGGAGTGGTAAATAGTGAGGAGGGAAGCCTCAGGCTACAGGATGATATAGACTGGTTGGTCAGATGGGCAGAACAGTGGCAAATGGAATTTAACCCTGAAAAGTGTGAGGTGATGCATTTTGGGAGGACGAACAAGGCAAGGGAATACACAATGAATGGTAGGACCCTAGGGAGGATCAGAGGGACCTTGGTGTGCATGTACATAGATCCCTGGAGGCAGCAGGACAGGTAGCTAAGGTGGTTAAAAAGGCATATGGGATACTTGCCTTCATTAGCCGAGGCATCGAATATAAGAGCAGGGAAGTTATGATGGAGCTGTACAAAACGCTAGTTAGGCCACAGCTGGAATACTGTGTGCAGTCTGGTCGCCACACTATAGGAAGGATGTGATTGCATTGGAGAGGGTGCAGAGGAGATTCACCAGGATGTTACCAGGGCTGGAGCGCTTCAGCTATGAAGAGAGACTGGACAGGCTGGGGTTGTTTTCCTTAGAGCAGAGAAGGCTGAGGGGGGACCTGATTGATGTGTACAAAATTATGAGGGGCATAGATAGGGTAGATAGACAGGAACTTTTCCCCTTAGTAGAGGGGTCAATAACCAGGGGGCATAGTTTCAAGCTAAGGGGCAGGAGGGTTAGAGGGGATTTGAGGAAAAACTTTTTCACCCAGAGGGTGGTTGGAATCTGGAACTCACTGCCTGAAAGGGTGGTAGAAGCAGGAACCCTCACAACATTCAAGAAGCATTTAGATGAGCACTTGAAACGCCATAGCATACAAGGCTACGGACCAAGTGCTGGAAAATGGGATTAGAATAGACAGGGCTTGATGGCCGGCGCCGACACGATGGGCCGAAGGGCCTCTTTCTGTGCTGTGTAACTCTATGACTCTAAATATTCATCAAGGTGCTTGTTGCTATAATAACTCACACACTGTATAAACTATACCGGAGTTTTCATTGCAGGTAGTAAAACACGGATATTGAATCAAACTCAGATCAACTCTCAGCCAAACCCTCCGTAGAGAGAATCCTTATTTAGAGCAGACACAATTTCTATTTATACATAAAGGATGGTCTTTTCAAAGAGAAGTATCTTCTGTTGAGGGAGCGTCTCACTGGGCCTTTTAAAAACACAAGCAGTGAAATGTTCTCAGCAACAACAGGTTAACAACCCGTTAAAGGGAGGGGCAAAAGAAATTCACACAAACTGCTCGGACACATATTGCACGGTCCTCCCTCACCGCCATCGACTCTCAGCCCATCAACATCCTCAATCCGTCTCTCAAAGTCAAGGCTAAGGTCAAAAAATTGTCCTACAGTAACCCAGAGGGAAAGTCGGAACAATTTACATTAATTCAGCTTAAAATTTTAATATTTTGCTATTTTCTGCTCCTTATCGTGGAGGCCTGGCAAGATCCCACAAACACCAATGAAAGACAGGACCAGATAATCGGTTTTGGTGATGTTGATTCAGGGATAAATATTGGCCAGGACACCGGGGATAACTCCCCTGCTCTTCTTCCAATGGTACCGTGGGGTCTCTTATGTCCACCTGAGAGAGCAGACGGGACCTCGGTTTAACGTCTCTTCCGAAAGACGGCACTTCCGATAGTGCAGCACTCTCTCAGCACTGACCAGACTTAGTGAGAAAATACCTCCCAACTAAAATGATATTCTGTAAGGAACATAGAAACATAGAAAAATAGGAGCAGGAGTCGGCCATTCGGCCCTTCGAGCCTGCTCCGCCATTCAATATGATCATGGCCGATCCTCTATCTCAATACCATATTCCCGCTCTCTCCCCATACCCCTTGATGCCTTGTGTGTCTAGAAATCTATCTACTTCTTAAATATATTCAGTGACTTGGCCTCCACAGCCTTCTGTGGTAGAGAATTCCACAGATTCACCACCCTCTGAGTGAAGAAATTTCTCCTCATCTCAGTCCTAAATATCCTACCCCGTATCCTGAGACTGTGACCCCTTGTTCTAGACCCCCCCCAGCCAGGGGAAACATCCTCCCTGCATCCAGTCTATCTAGCCCTGTCAGAATTTTATACATTTCAATGAGATCCCCTCTCATTCTTCTAAACTCCAGTGAATACAGGCCTAGTCGACCCAATCTCTCCTCATACGACAATCCTGCCATCCCAGGAATCAATCTGCTGAACCTTCGCTGCACTCCCTCTATGGCAAGTACAGGAAACTTTGTGTTATCCGGAGGCTAAATGACCGGCAAGCTCGAGCCACCGGCAAAAATCAGGAGCCGTTTTGTTAGGTTTTTTTTCTTCTTGTGGCTTTTTTTCCCCCAACAGTCAGGCTCTGCAAAGTCTCTCTGAAGCTGTTGCTAAGCGACAGAGACGCTTCCAAGGTACGGCCGACTGTTTAGAAGCTGTTGCTAAGCAACAGTATTTGTTGCCAGATACGGAGCTGAAGCTGAAGCTCCGTATGCTTCAACATTAACGCTGGTTTATCCGGCAGTTTTAAGGGAACGGCAACAGCTCGGTCCCGTCGGTGCCGGATAGCACAAAGTTTCTTGTATATCCTTTCTTAGGTAAGGAGGCCAAAACTGCACACAGTACTCCAGGTGTGGTTTCACCAAGGCCCCGATGTGACTAGTTGGAGGGCTGAAGATCTTTTGCTACTCAATGAGTTAATAAGTTGCATGAGTTTCAGAGGCCATGCCTAGCACGTTAACCTGCATTAACATCACAAGGAGGAGAATGCAGACCAGGCCCAAGGTGAGAGTCAGGAAATTAGTGCAGTTTAGGTGAGATTTATCACTGGAGAGAAGGAGGTCACAGAATGGGACGCAGGTCAATCAACTGAGCAAGCCGCCGCCGCAGTGTAACTCGTTTGTTGGTGGGACGACCTATTGCTCTTAAAGGGACATGTGATGAATGGCTCACCACCTGCTAAAATCCAAACCCCATTGGCTCTTAATGGAAATTGGTCTCAATCATTTCAGACATCCAAGAATAAGAAACACAGAAAATGTAACTGATGCTCTTTAAACGCAGGGCTCTGAGTGAGTAATGGTCTTATTTTCAAGTTTTTAAATAGAATTCGATACAAAAGATCAGCAATTAGAGCAAATTTTAAATATCTGAGTGGAGATTATGATGCCTGGTTGCATAAACTGGGCTTGTATTCCCGTGAGTTTAGAAGATTGAGCGGTGAGCCGATAAATCCCCTACACCTGACGGTCTACATCCTAGGGTTCTAAAAGAGGTGGCTGCAGAGCTAGTGGATGCAATGGTTGTGATCTTCCAAAATTCCTGAGATACTAGAACAGTCCCAGCAGATTGGAAGGTAGCAAATGTAACCCTGCTATTCAAGAAAGGGGGGAGAGAGAAAACAGGGAAACTACAGGCCAGTTAGCCTGACATCAGTTGTCGGGAAAATGCTGGAATCCATTAAGAAAGTGGTAATAGGGTACTTAGAAAATCATAATATTAGGCAGAGTCAACATGATTTTATGAAAGGGAAATCGTGTTTGACAAATGTATTAAGAGTTTTTTGAAAATGTAACTAGCAGGGTAGATAAAGGGGAACCAGTGGATGTAGTATATTTGGATTTCCAAATATGTATTTGATAAGATGCCACATAAGAGGTTGCTACACAAGATTAGGGCTCATGGGGTTGGGGGTAATGTACAGGTAGACTATCCTTTATCCGAAAACCTCGGGACCAGCCGTGTTTCGGTTTTCGGAAAATTTCGGATTTCGGAAGGTATTTTATAAGACTGGGAAATTTGTCGGGGGTGGGGGTTGTCGGGGTCGGCGGTGGGGGTCGGTCGGGGTCGGTGGGAGTCGGGGTCGGCGCGGGGGTCGGGGGGTCGTCGGCGGGGGTCGGGGTCGTGCGCACGACTTACGCTGAACGAAAAAACCTTCGGTTTTTAGAGGGTTTCGGTTTTCCGAAGTTCAGATAAAAGGTAGTCTACCTGTATAAGCATGGATAGAGGATTGGTTAACTGACAGAAAACAGAGAGTAGGGATAAATAGGTAATTTTCCGGCTGGCAGGCTGTAACTAGTGGGGTGCCACAAGGATCAGTGCTTGGGCCTCAGCTATTTACAATCTATATTAATGACTTAGATGAAGGGACCGAGTATAATATATCCAAGTTTGCTGATGATACAAAGCTAGGTGGGAAAGTAAACTGTGAGGAGGACAGAGAGAGCTTGCAAAGGGATAGAGACAAGTTAAGTGAGTGGGCAATAAGATGGCAGATGGAGTACAATGTGGGGAAATGTGAGGTTATTCACTTTGGTAGGAAGAATAGAAAAGCAGAATATTTTTTAAATGGTGAGAAACTATTAAATGTTGCTGTTGAGAGAAATGTAGGCGTCCTCGTACAGGAAACACAGAGTTAGCGTGCAGGTACAGCAAGCAATGAGGAAGGCAAAGGGCATGTTGGCCTTTATTGCAAGGGGGTTGGAGTATAAGAGTAGGGAAGTCTTGCTACAATTGTACTGAGCCTTGGTGAGACCACAGAGTACTGTGTACAGCTTTGGTCTCCTTATCTGAGGAAGGATATACTTGCCTTAGAGGTGGTTCACTAGATTGATTCCTGGGATGAGAGGGTTGTCCTATGAGGAGAGATTGAGAAGTATGGGCCTATACTCTATGGGGTTTAGAAGAATGAGGTGTGATCTCATTTTAACATGCAAGATTCTGAGGGGGATTGACAGGGTAGGTGCTGAGAAGTTGTTTCCCCCGGCTGGAGAGTCTCGAACTAGGGGGCATAGTCTCAGGATAATGGGTCGGCCATTTAAGACTGAGATGAGGAGGAATTTCTTCACTCAGAGGGTTGTGAATCTTTGGAATTCTGTGCCCCAAAGGGCTGCGGCTGCTGAGTCTCTGAGTATATTCAAGGCTGAGATCGATAGATTTTTGGACTCTCGGGGAAATCAAGGGATCGGGCGACAAAGTGGAGTTGAGGTCGAAGATCAGCTATGATCTTATTGAATGGTGGAACGGGCTTGAGGGGCAGTACAGCCAACTCCTGCTCCTAATTCATTTGTTCTTATCAGATCGAGGTGTTTAAAATGATAAAGCGATTCGACAGGGTAGATAGAGAGAAACTATTTCCTCTGGTGGGGGAAACCAGAACAAGGGGACATAACCTTAAAATTAGAGCCAGGCCGTTCAGGAGTGATGTCAGGGAGCACTTCTTCACACAAAGGGTGGTGGAAATCTGGAACTCTCTCCCCCAAAAGGCTGCGGATTCTGAGATAATTGGAACTTTCAGATCGATAGATTTTTGTTGGGTAAGGTTGTCAAAGGATACAGAGCAAAGACGTGTAAATGGAGTTGAGGTACCGTTCAGCCAGGGTCTAATAGAATGGTGGAACAGGCTCAAGGGGCTGAATGGCCGCCTCCTGTTCCTATGTAATCTGTGCTGATGGCACGCACCGTATTGGCAAAGCAGGTCCATGAGATTCAGTGCCAGACATTACCAGCTGTGCAGCACTCACTGGTTGAACAGCTACTGGATATTTGTGACGCTGCTGGTGTCCAGCCCAGTGCATTGCTGAATTGTCCTATTTGAGTGTGGACCAATGAACAGAAAGGGAAGCCAGCGACAGTTATCAAGAGTGGTTTACGAGTTGTGGGCCCAGAAACGCACCGAATAACGAGGCCAGTCCGCTAACCTGCGGCTCCCTGTGCGACACAACTTCCATTCAAACTAGACACGTGCGTCAATTGAGCAACAGAGCCAGACAATTAATCTTCTAGACACAGGTCATGCAAAGAGGTAGGTTGGTTTTACTTACAGTCGCCTGATGCCAGACTCTGGCTGAATCGCTGCTTTCGGCTGCACGTGTGGGGAGGGGGGAGGGTTTGAAGACCCGTTGTCTTCCTCCGATTCCTCGCTGTGAAAACAAGGCAGACAATTAATGCAAGCCGCTCGTGACGGAGCGAACAGCGACAATCCGAGCACAGAAACACGGGTGGGAGAAGCAATTTGATTACCTTTTGTAATAAGCCATCTCTTCCTGAAGGAAGAAAACCTTCGCCTTCAGTTCATTCCTCTCGTGGAGGACATCCCGCAGCTCTTGTAACGTGAAGCGAGGTCGGCTGGGGTCATTTAAATCTGCAGGCGTCTTATCCAATTGAAAGTCCTCTTCACTCATGGGTTCCGTCTGTAGGATAGAGAAGCAATTGCCAATCTCTACCCAATGGTCAATGGTGATAGACTGAGAGCATCACCCACCCCCCCTTCCATTTCTGACTCCACATTTCGTTCAATAACACGGAACTCCACACCAGTGGCAGCGCCAGTGGGGGTCATGACCCCCTCCCCCTAATCATTTTGAGGTCGGACAACGCGGTTTTGGGGGAAAGCACCTCTATTTCGCTCCCAGGAACTTCCGTCACCCGTCTTCAGCCTCCAGGTTCGGCCAGCGAGTCTATGCAGTTCCCGGCTCGACCTTTGGACTGGCTAAGTCAGCATTCCCCGGTCCCCAGCTTCCTGCTAAGCTTGAACCCCTGCCCATCCCCTCCCCACAGCTCTGCCAAGGCTCCCACACCATCAGCAGAAAGCACAACAACAAGCCACGCTAAATTCTTTTGAAAGGGGCCGGCCTTTGTCTCCAAGACAGTAAAGAACTGCACCGAATGTTAGTCACGATATTATAGGCAAGCATTGCAGCGACACCTATTGACAGCGAATGTCATAACTCCGAGCTGTCACAACCGTCAGAGTAAAGACACTGTCCCTTTAAAAGGGAAAGAATTAGTTAGCGCAAACAGATTAAGAAAGCCATATCAGAGATAGGCAATGTGAAGTTTCTTCGGGTTACAAAAGACCATCACACAGTGAACCAAAATGCAACGGGAGAGGAAACAATCTGCACAAAGTTAAAAGGGTTAAACACACCAATCACACAGCAGCAGCTCAGCCTTCGATCGTCATTAAAAACCCAACTGGGTCACTGATGTCCTTCAGAGAAGGGAACCTGCCGTCCTTACCCGGTCTGGGCCTACATGGGGCTCCAGTCCCACACCAACGTGGTCGATGTTTAATGCCCTCTGAAGTGGCCTAGCAACCGATTCAGTTGTACAACCAACAAGCCTCGGGACAGGTCACCAACATCTCGGGGAGACAGTCAGCGTGACCACATACCAAGAACAAAATAAATATCTTCACCGAGAGTTCATCAGATGGTCTGCCTTGTCAATGTGGAAAATGATGAGCAGTAGTTAGGGGACATTTTAGCTCCAAGTGGCAGCGCACAGCCCCTAGCCCCTCCTCCAAAAAGCACCCACCTGTCAGAATGTGTGAAGATAAAAGATCTCATTCAACAGTGCAGCACACAGCTGGAAACAATTCCCAGTCGTCTGGGGAGCGAGGCAGCCCAGGAAGAGCCGGGTTTGATGGAAGGGGTGGAATGGAGTTCAAGGAATGGAAATGGTAAAAGGTTCGAGGGGAGGAAACAGAGATCAGGCAGGGTGGAGTGAGTCGGGGGAAGAAAGGGGAACTGCTGCTGATAAAATAGTGAGGTTGGTGGGTTATAGATGAGACTAAAGTTACACACACACAGGCCAAAAGAGAAGCAAGTCCAATAGGTAAATGACAACAACTTGCATTTATATAGCGCCTTCAACATAGTAAAACATCCCAAGGGGCTTTATCAGACCAGATTTGACAGGAGCCACATGGGGAGATATTAGGACAGGTGACCAAAAGCTTGGTCAAAGAGGGAGGTTTTAAGGAGCGTCTTAAAAGGAGAGAGAGGCGGAGAGGTTTAGGGAGGGAATTCCAGAGCTCGGGGCCCAGGCAGCTGAAGGCACGGCCGCCAATGGTGGAGCGATGGAAATCGGGGGATGTGCAAGAGGCCAGAATTAGAGGAGTGCAGAGGTCCCGGAGGGTTGCAAGGCTTGGGGAGGTTACAGAGATAGGGAGGGGCTGAGGCCATGGAGGGATTTGAACACAAGGATGAGAATGTTAAAACTGAGGTGTTGCTGGACTGGGAGCCAGTGTAGGTCAACGAGCACAGGGGGGTGATGGGTGAACGGGACAAGTTTTGGATGAGCTGAAGTTTATGGAGGGTGGAAGGTGGGAGAGCAATGATAGGAGATCACTGCTGAGTGACGAGCACACCTGGGGAGATCCAGGTCACGGGTATGGGGGGCGGTGGGTCTTCAAAACCTACGCACTGAGGGTAGAAGCAATTGCAGACAACAGTGTATTTGGTCGCAATGAACAGCCAGCTGGGGGCCAGTGATTTATGCAGCACGGTGTGAATGGTAGAACAGGACAATGTAGCGATGTTTAGGGTGTTTAACGGGTTCTGTCCCCACAAGTATGGCATTGACATGCCTTCATTTTGGAATGATTGAGAACATTTGTAGATATTCCACATCACAAAAATATTAAACATAATTGAGCAAATTGACCTCATTGTGAATGCAAAGCATCTGCCTCAAACAAGAGGCACTGGGGAAGGTGCAAAAAGATTCCACACGATACCAGAACGGAGAGGTTATAACTATCAGGAAAGACCGAACAGGCTGGGGCTCTTTTCTCTAGAAAAGTGAAGGCTGAGGGGTGACCTGATCGAGGTCTTTAGGATTATGAAAGGGTTTGATAGGTAGAGATAAAGATGATGTTTCCACTTGTGGGGGGAGCCCAAAACTAGGATAGTCACTAATAAATCCAATAGGGAATTCAGGAGAAACTTCTTTACCGGAGAATGGTGAGAATGTGGAACTCGCTATCACAGGGAGTGGTTGAAGAAAATAGCATAGATGTATTTAAGGGCAATCTAGATAAGTACAGGAGGGAGAAAGTAACAGAAGGATATGCTAATAGGGTGAGATGAAGAGGGGTGGGAGCAGGCTCGTGTGGAACATAAACACCGGCACGGACCAGTTGGGCCGAATGGCCTGTTTCCGTGCTGTAAATTCTACGTAAAATTAAAACGCCTTCCAAATTAAATGTTTGTATTATAGATAATTAGCACTTACTCAAGCTGAAAGAAATAATTGCTAATATTGGTTGATTTTATTTCTATATGTAGTTATGTTTTCCAAATTAATATTGAATCAGAACTTTTGAAAGCAAGATCAAACACCCTTAGATAGTGCCATATTTTTGGAAGTTCCTGCAGTGATATTGGAGGCCTTGGGGAGATTTCAGACGTGCAATCATTCACGTCAGGTGTAAAGCAATGTCAGCATTTATCCTTCTGCACCAACCAACCAGCAAAGCGAGCTTTCTGTGTCAGAATGCAGAGAAAAATACTGCAGATACGGCATTGGGACAGCAGGAACATCTGAAAGTAGATCACAGGTCATTCTATCTGCGCACAGTACAAGGGCTGGCAAGGTTAAATCTGTCTGCAGCTCTATAAAACACCCACCAGGGAGAGGGTCCTGTACCTGCTGCAGAACAGAAGGTTTCAAATACTACGCAACACTGACCTCACTGGTTATACACAACCGATATGGAAAATTAAAAAAATTAGTAATTCTCAGGTTTTGGGAGTCGCTAGGAAGGCCGACATTTATTGCCTATCCCTATTTTCCCCTTGAGAAGGTGGTGGTGAGCTGCCTTCGTGAACCGCTGCAGTCCGTGTGGTGAAGGTACTCCCAGAGTGCTGTTAGGGAGGGAGTTCCAGGATTTTGACCCGGTGACGATGAAGGAACGGCCGATATATGTCCAAGTCTGGTGTGTGTCTCGGAGGTGATGGTGTTCCCATGAGGTTGCTGCTCATGTCCCGATTGGTGGTGGAGGTTGCGGGGTCGGGAGGGGCTGTTGAAGTTAGCTTTGTAATGCAGCAGATGGACATGCAGTGAGCCACAGAGGGGTGGGATGGGACGGGAAAGGGTTCGACCCCCTATTCTGGGGGTACCCAGGCTGTGGGTAATGGGACTGACTCCAGCAATCGAAACTCCTGCCTTAACTTTCAACTCTACACTCGGGGCACAAAGCCAACCTCATTGGTCAAAATCTACCAATCAGGAAGCAGTCTTTCCAGCTCGCCAGGCTCAGGCAGTTTGAAGGGCTGAATGGCCTCTTCCTGTTCCTACATCAATTAAAAATGTGTAGATCCAGTGTGTTTTTCGAGAGAGGGAGCTGAAACACACGGCATTTTAAAATTGTTAAGTGCATCTCTAAGAAACAGTTAAATGCTGGGGGCAAATATACATTCTCTCTTTCTAAATTCTCCGCTGGGTTTTCTTTTTGGTTTCACCTTTGCCAGAGACCAACCCCCTCTCCCTGCAAAAACAAAAATGGTAGACTCCTAACTCCATTAATCTAACCAGTCCTCAAGTCAGTTATGGCTTTCAGAGTAAATTAGTTTGTAAAAAAGTTTTAAATGATTAAAGTTCTGAAGCTTTTCCCACTGTGGGATTAAACATACTTCACACATTTTTCAGCTTTTCACACATTACAACGAGAGAGATCAGCTTTAAGTCCCGAACATTCCGGCACATAGGCAATCCGGTTCAAGTCCTTGATGCACACACACGCACAGCAGAATGAAATACTGCAACATAACCAAACCATTACCATGAAATACTCCCTTTCATATTCCTCAAAGGTTGGGAAGAAGGCCAGCTGCTGTACCTGAAGGTGATGAACAGAGCAGGTTACTCAGCGAGTCAACTGTGTGTGGACACTGAACCCTTCTCATAGAAAGGGTTTAAGGTTGGTGCATCGTGAGACAAGGTCATGCAATGAGGGGATGCCGAAACATTTTGGACATCACAGCCACAGATTTGAGTGCTACTTGCTACTTCCTTAACTGTATTTTAAAAAATCTAATAGTAAAGGGCAAGATTTAAGAGGAGTGCTTCAGGGAGCGTGAAAGACAGATGGAATCCTGTTTGCCCTCTTGTTGGTGAAACCAATCCGGATATAAACAGGGCAGTGCAGCTCCCAGGTTGGTCTCCGAGCCCGAGGCAGCATTACACCAAATGTATTTCTGAAATTGCTGCAAAGAGATTCTTTAACAGCACAGGAAGCGGCCATTCGGCCATCATGCCTGTGCTGGCTCTCTCAAAGAGCTAGCCAATTAGTCCAATCACCTGTCCTTTCCCCATATCCTTCAAATTTTTATCAAATATTGATCTATGTTTCTGTGAAAAGCTGTTCTGGATTCTGCTGCTCCCTCTGTTTCTGATCGGATATTCGTGCCTTAACACCCTCTGATTTAAAACAAAGCATTTCTCCTAACCT